>NC_056429.1:74545469-74702969 GCF_018296145.1 Oncorhynchus tshawytscha | reverse complement strand
ATGGGCTCTATGACTGATTCAAGTATTTTTAGCCAAATCCTAATTGGTATGTTGAAATTTATGTTTCTTTTGATGGCATAGAATGCCCTTCTTGCCTTGTCTCTCAGATCGTTCACAGCTTTGTGGAAGTTCTCTCTCTCTCTCTCTCTCTCTCTCTCTCTAATAACTCTTTATTCACCCCTCCCTCTCCCTCTCTCTCTCCTTCTCCTCTCTCTCCTAGGTAAATCCCATCTGGCTATAGTCCACAGGGTGAATAGTGAAGGGGAGGGAGATCCATTCTACGAGGTCCTGGGAATCGTTACTTTGGAGGATGTTATCGAAGAAATCATCAAGTCTGAGATTGTGGACGAGACAGACCTCTTCAGTATGTACAATTTAAAAACTCTCTCTCGGTTTCCCTGTTCCTGTCTCCATCTATGCTATTTATCCCACCGATATCCCTTCCTGCTGCTCCCATCACCTGATCTGATGCATAATTAATCAGAAGTAATGAACTTATCCTATAGAGCACTGGGTTAATTGGGGCTTAATGCTCTCTCTCCAGTGTGTGTGTGAGTGAGAGAGACAACGAGAGCGAGACAAAGAAAGAGAGAGCGAGAGAGGGAGGGGGGAGAGAAAGCGAGAGAACAGATGGGGGGCAATCAATCACATATGGTGTCCAGGGCACAGCTGAGGGCAGAGGGTGGTCTATAGCAAGCGGTAACGGTGAGAGACTTGTTTCTGGAAAGGTGGATTTTAAAAGTAGAAGCTCAAATTGTTTGGGTACAGACCTGGATAGTAAGACAGAACTCTGCAGGCTATCTCTGCAGTAGATTGCAACATCGCCCCCTTTATCTTGTCGGGAAATGTTATAGTTAGGGATGGAAATTTCAGGTGTTTTGGTGGTCTTCCTAAGCCAGGATTCAGACAAGGCTAAGACATCTGGGTTGGCAGAGTGTGCTAAAGCAGTGAATAAAAAAAACTTAGGGAGGATGGCTTCTAATTTTAACATGCATGACACCAAGGCTTTTACGGTTACAGAAGTCAACAAATGAGAGCACCTGGGGAATAGGAGTGGAGGCACTGCAGGGCCTGGATTAACCTCTAGACCGCTAGAGGAACAGAGGAGGAGTAGGATAAGGGTACGTTCAGAACAGAGAGTAAAAGGAGCAGCTTTCTGGGCGCAATAGAGTAGATTCAAGGCATAATGTACAGACAAAGGTATGGTAGGATGTGAGTACATTGGAGGTAAATCTAGGTATTGAGTAATGATGAGAGAGATATTGTCTCTAGAGACGTTTAAACCAGGTGATGTCACCGCATATGTGGGAGGTGGAATTAAATGGTTGGTTAACTTTTTAGGGATGGGGGCAGTATTTGGAAGTTTGGATGACTGAGGTGCCCAAAGTAAACTGCCTGTTACTCAGGCACAGAAGCTATGATATGCGTATGCATGGTAGTATTGGATAGAAAACACTAAAGTTTCTAAAACTGTTAAAATAATGTATGTGAGTACAACAGAACTAATTTGGCAGGTGAAACCCCGAGGACAATCCATCCAGGAAAATTATTTTTTGAGGTTATTCGTATTTCCAATGCTTTGCTATGGGAAAGCTGAATTATTAGGACCCAGATTGCAGTTCCTATGGTTCCACTAGACGTCAACGGACTTTAGAAATTGTTCAATGTTTTTTTTGAAAAATGAAGAAGTAGTCGTATTCTTTCAAAGTGTCACTCAGATGGACTCTAGTCTTTTGGTGCGCGTGAATGACTGCGCGTTCCTCGTTGTTTTTCTTCGGTATTGGAAACAGTTTATTCTGTCTAAAATTGTATTGATTATTTACATATTAGGGTACCTGAGGTTGGATTAGAAACGTTGTTTGAAATGTTTGAACCAAGTTTACAGGTTACTTTTTACATTCCTTTGTAGGCATGTTGGGCGAATTGGAAACGGTGTATTTCTGAATCAAACGCGCCAAATAAACAAACATTTTTGGGATATAAAGAAGGACTTTATCGAACAAAACAACCATTCATTGTGTAACTGGGACATTTGGGATTGCAAAAAGATGAAGATCTTCAAAGGTAAGCATTTTATTTTATCTCTATTTCTGACTTTCGTGATGCTTCTGCTAGGTTGGAAAATGATTGTGACACGCTCTGGTGAGGGTGCGCACTTGGTTATTTATCTCTGGTATTGAATATACTATTTTCAGTCTTAAATGTTATAATTTATTTACATATTGGGCTACGTGAGGATTGATTAGGAATGTTGCTTGACATGTTTGGACCAAGTTTATTGGTAACGTTTGGGATTAATTTTGTATGCATTTTGAACGAGGGGAAACTGGTGGATTATTGAATGAAGCTCACCAAATAAACATACTTTTTTGGGGATATAAAGAAGGACTTTATCGAACAAAAGGACCATTTGTTATGTAACAGGGGACCCCTGTGATTGCAACCAGATGAAGATCTTCAAAGGTAAGGGATTTATTTTATCGCTATTTCTGACTTTCGCGATGCATCTGCTTGGTTGGAAAATGTTTTTAATGCTTTTGTATGCGTGTCGCTGTCCTCAGATAATCGCATGGTGTGCTTTCACCGTAAAGCCTTTTTTAGATCTGACAACGCGGCTGGATTAACAAGAAGTTTATCTTTTAAGTGATGTATGACACTTGTATTTTCATGAATGTTTAATATTACGATTTCTGTCATTTGAATTTGGCGAGATGGGTCGCTTGAGGCACGCAGGGCTAGAGGCTCTACAGTGAAATTAGACAATAATCACTAACCAGGACAGTAATGGACAAGGCATATTGATATTAGGGAGAAGTGTGCGTAGCCAAGTAATCATAGGAGTCCAGTGCGTGGTTGGGCTGGCTGGAGACATGGCATTTCAGACAGCTAGCAAACTAGCAGAAGAGCCTTAGAATATGTTTTAGCCTCCGCGTGCGGTGACGTCGATAGACCAGTCGTGATGGATTAGTAGGGTTCCGAGTAGCAGAGGGGTCCAAGTCCAATTGGCAAAATGGGTATAGTGGCCCAAAAAATTGGCCGATGGATCTATTCAGCTAGCAGTCCAATATGCTCTAGACAGCTAGCGGGCCGCGGCTAGCAGGCTAGCAGATGGGCCTTCAGGGGACGTCACGACGGAGGGGCCTGTTGGAAAAAAAACCTTGGGCAGATTACCAATGCAAAAATATAAAATATGCACATGCTAATAGCTGCATAAAATCGGACACCGGACTTCATTCGTACATTAGACCAGTCATCACAACACTGTGTGTAACGGACACCGGACTTCATTCGTACATTAGACCAGTCATCACAACACTGTGTGTAACGGACACCGGACTTCATTCGTACATTAGACCAGTCATCACAACACTGTGTGTAACGGACACCGGACTTCATTCGTACATTAGACCAGTCATCACATCACTGTGTGTGTCGCTGTGTGTGTCGGACACCGGACTTCAATCGTACATTAGACCAGTCATCACAACACTGTGTGTAACGGACACCGGACTGCATTCGTACATTAGACCAGTCATCACAACACTGTGTGTAACGGACACCGGACTTCAATCGTACATTAGACCAGTCATCACAACACTGTGTGTAACGGACACCGGACTTCATTCGTACATTAGACCAGTCATCACAACACTGTGTGTAACGGACACCGGACTTCACTGTGTGTAACGGACACCGGACTTCATTCGTACATTAGACCAGTCATCACAACACTGTGTGTAACGGACACCGGACTTCAATCGTACATTCGACCAGTCATCACAACACTGTGTGTAACGGACACCGGACTTCATTCGTACATTAGACCAGTCATCACAACACTGTGTGTAACGGACACCGGACTTCATTCGTACATTAGACCAGTCATCACAACACTGTGTGTAACGGACACCGGACTTCAATCGTACATTAGACCAGTCATCACAACACTGTGTGTAACGGACACCGGACTTCAATCGTACATTCGACCAGTCATCACAACACTGTGTGTAACGGACACCGGACTTCATTCGTACATTAGACCAGTCATCACAACACTGTGTGTAACGGACACCGGACTTCACTGTGTGTAACGGACACCGGACTTCATTCGTACATTAGACCAGTCATCACAACACTGTGTGTAACGGACACCGGACTTCAATCGTACATTCGACCAGTCATCACAACACTGTGTGTAACGGACACCGGACTTCATTCGTACATTAGACCAGTCATCACAACACTGTGTGTAACGGACACCGGACTTCAATCGTACATTAGACCAGTCATCACAACACTGTGTGTAACGGACACCGGACTTCATTCGTACATTAGACCAGTCATCACATCACTGTGTGTAACGGACACCGGACTTCATTCGTACATTAGACCAGTCATCACAACACTGTGTGTAACGGACACCGGACTTCATTCGTACATTAGACCAGTCATCACAACACTGTGTGTAATGGACACCGGACTTCATTCGTACATTAGACCAGTCATCACATCACTGTGTGTGTCGCTGTGTGTCGGACACCGGACTTCAATCGTACATTCGACCAATCATCACAATGCTGTGTGTGTCGCTGTGTGTCGGACACCGGACTTCAATCGTACATTCGACCAATCATCACAATGCTGTGTGTGTGTGTGTGCTTGTGCGTGTGTGAATGTTAAACATAGCACAGTGCAGCTAATCTCAGGGACTGCACCGCAGGCCTCAGTATAACACCAGCTGTTCATACTGAAGCCTTACTATTTAACACAATCTGAACATCATATTACCAGTCCAATCTAAGGCTATTCATCAAACTCCCCAGATGAGGGATTGTTTGATTAAAATCAGATTAGTGAGTTGGGGGTGTACATGTTTTCATCAAATATTTCTGGAACACTAAAAATAAGTTTGTGTCCTGTGATAAATAACTGTGTAAGTAACAAATAAAAAATGTCATTGATTGATGGATGGTTAATTGGTTAATTGCTTAATGGTTCCCTAGTTGATAAGAGGACTAAGAGGCGCGTGTCTCACCATGAGAGGAAGCAACACGACTTCTCCATCTTTAACCTGACAGAGAACGAAATGAAGGTGAAGATGTCTCCTCAACTGCTGCTTGCTACACACCGCTTCCTGGCCACAGGTAGGACCTCTGTGTGGAGGGATGTGTTTGTGTGTGTGTACGTGCATCTGTGCGTGCACTCACGCGTTACAATTTTTTCTATTCACCCACTCTTTCTTTCTTTCTTTCTTTCTTTCTTTCTTTCTTTCTTTCTTTCTTTCTTTCTTTCTTTCTTTTTTTCTTTTTCTTTCTTTCTTTCTTTCTTTCTTTCTTTCTTTCTTTCTTTCTTTCTTTCTTTCTTTCTTTCTTTCTTTCTTTCTTTCTTTCTAGAAGTGGAGCCCTTCAGGCCATGTCATCTCTCAGAGAAGATTCTCCTTCGTCTGATCAAACACCCCAGTGTCGTTCAGGAACTAAAGTTTGACAGAAAGAACAAACAAGCACCACAGCACTTCCTGTATATGAGGAACAAACCTGTCGACTACTTTGTCCTGGTTCTACAGGTACACTCCATAGACACTGATATTACACTGTCCTTGTTGTACAGGTACACGCCATACACACTAATACTACACTGTCCTGGTTCTACAGGTACACTCCATAGACACTGATATTACACTGTCCTTGTTGTACAGGTACACGCCATACACACTAATACTACACTGTCCTGGTTCTACAGGTACACTCCATAGACACTGATATTACACTGTCCTTGTTGTACAGGTACACGCCATACACACTAATACTACACTGTCCTGGTTCTACAGACACACACCATACACACTGATGCTATACTGTCCTGTTTCTAGTATGATCAAATACACAGCCCAGACAAGTACTTTTATGAGTATTTAATTGTTATTAAAATTACATAAAATTAAATAAAAATAGTTAACTAGAGTATTTGAGCATATTTTCTAATATTTACACTACTGTTCAAAAGTTTGGGTTCACTTAGAAATGTCCTTGTTTCGGAAAGAAAAGCACATTTTTAGTCCATTAAAATAACATCAAATTGATCAGAAATACAGTGTAAACATTGTTAATGTTGTAAATTACTATCGTAGCTGGAAACAGTCTAACTACTCTAAAGAAGGCCAGTTGTATTGCTTCTTTAATCAGGACAACAGTTTTCAGCTGTGCTAACATAATTGCAAAAGGGTTTTCTAATGATCAATTAGCCTTTTAAAATTATAAACTTGGATTAGCTAACACAACGAGACATTGGAACACAGGAGTGATGGTTGCTGACAATGGGCCTCTGTACGCCAATGTAGATATTCCACAAAAAATCTGCCGTTTCCAGCTACAAGAGTCATTTACAAGATTAACAATGTATTTCTGATCATTTTGATGTTATTTTAATGGGCAAAGAATGATCTTTTCTGTCAAAACCAAGGACATTTCTAAGTGACCCCAAACTTTTGAACGGTAGTGTATTTCAAATACCATTCTCAAATAGATATCTGAATACTTGCTTTGAATGTATGTGAAAGTAATTGAGATATTTGAAATAGTATTTGAACCCAGGACTGCACACCATAGACACTGACACTACACTGTTCTGGTTCTACAGATACACACCATAGACACTGACACTACACTGTTCTGGATCTACAGATACACACCATAGACACTGACACTACACTGTTCTGGTTCTACAGATACACACCATAGACACTGACACTACACTGTTCTGGATCTACAGATACACACCATAGACACTGACACTACACTGTTCTGGTTCTACAGATACACACCATAGACACTGACACTACACTGTTCTGGTTCTACAGATACACACCATAGACACTGACACTACACTGTTCTGGTTCTACAGATACACACCATAGACACTGACACTACACTGTTCTGGATCTACAGATACACACCATAGACACTGACACTACACTGTTCTGGTTCTACAGATACACACCATAGACACTGACACTACACTGTTCTGGATCTACAGATACACACCATAGACACTGATACTAGACTGTTCTGGTTCTACAGATACACACCATAGACACTGATACTAGACTGTTCTGGTTCTACAGATACACACCATAGACACTGATACTAGACTGTTCTGGTTCTACAGATACACAGCTAGGGCTGGAAAACTACTGGTTATTTTTAAAAGTTATGTATTGGAAATCTATGGAAACTTTGGTGTTTAGTAGTCTGTCTGTGTGTTATGTCATTGCAGGGTAAAGTGGAGGTGGAGATTGGTAAGGAGGCTCTTCGTTTTGAGAACGGAGCTTTCTCCTACTATGGCATGCCAGCCCTCATACCACCACTACCTATAGGTAAATAACCCACGGCCTCAACAACACACAATGGGATATTAACGGGTGTTAGTGATTATGATGTTGTTGATGATAATGATGATGATGACGGTGATGATGATGGTGATGAAGAGGATTTATTGTACTCAAAAAAATACATTCTTACCCCAGCTTTCCCTCTTCTAAATGCTACACTGCTTTTCTATGTTACAGTGCATTCAGAAAGTCTTCACACCCCTCCACCTTTTCCACATTCCACACAGCCAGAATTTAAAATGGATTCGATTGAGATTTTCTGTCACTGGCCTACACACAATACCCCATAATGTCAAAGTGGAATTATGCTTTTAGACCTTTTTACAAATGAATGAAATTCAGATTGACAAGGAATTCCTAGTCAATCGGCAAATATTTTAGTTAAAAAAACAACAATAAAGTCTCGGGTGAACTGCTGCCATTCTGAACCATCTCATGTGTCTGAAGGTAAACTCTGCCTTCCCAGCAGGCCCAGAGAGCAAATCAAGTGCACTATAGGCCTACCTCTCGCCAATCAGACAGCTCAGATTAACGTGTCTGCGGTAAGGTAGCAGGCATACAAGAAAGCTACAGCAAAGTAGATACTGTGAGATTTCAAAATGTTTAAAACCATGACTAGAGAGAGACTGTCAACGAATACATCTAAGATAAGTTCTTACTCAGCACTGTCAACACTGTGTTCAACACTTTTATAAGCCATAAAATGTGTTTTCTTCCTATTTCCACTCAGCGCTACAACAAGCACTGCAGAAGTAATGTATGAGTAGGAAAGTGTATCTTGCGTTGTTATTTAAGGAATATTTCACTTTCTCTGTTCATAGGAGTAACAACATGAATTTGTGCATGAGGCAGAAATAATGTGGTGCAACTCGAGTTTCGCCATCAGCTGGGAGACGGGTTCCTTTTTGGTCAGTGTCAGTGGAGGAAAGGGAGAGCGGAGGGATGTTGAGAGGCGGACCCTCAGTCTGTTGCTCTCCCCTTCGCTGAGACTGACCATCAGATGCAGGCACTATCAGCCCAATAAAATAAAAATCTAATTATTTAAATGTATGCCCACTCAGTTGTGCTTCACAAGTAATACAACAACGGATCTATTACCAGTGTGATCATATAGCCTACCTAAATATTATTTTTTTAAATGTCCCGAACAACAATGTATTGGCAGTGCAGTTCAAGCAAAGCCGATATGCGGTGGTAATGTATTGGGCCTATAGCTTACTGCACAAACCTCATTGCTACAATACTGTTTTTAATTGTTGCATAGGCTTATGTTTTTTAAACCTCTTAAGTCGACCCCCTACTTTTTCGAACATTCTGTTAAAAATCGCGCAACATTTCGGCGTCCTGCTACTCATGCCAGGAATATAGTATATGCATATGATTCGTATGTGTGGATAGAAAACACTCTCACGTTTCTAAAACTGGTTAAATCACCGCTGTGACTATAACAGAGCGTCTGTTTCATCGAAAAGCGCAAGAAAAACTGATCACTGAAAACTGAAAAAATATCCATGCGCCACTTGCATGTATTGTTTAAGGGGCATGAAATTAAATGGGGCCGAGATTGCAAGTCCTACAGCTTCCACACGATGTCACCAGTCTTGTCAATTGCCTTCTCGTTGTTTCTTGGTCAAACGAGGAAGAGAGACCACTTTCCATCCGGTCTCCGACAGGAAGTTTTGGAAGAGAGATTTCGGAAGATGATTTGAAATTGTGGAGCTATTGAATACACATCGCCTCGTGATCAATTTGATAGATTATTAACGTTTACTAATACCTAAAGTTGGATTACAAAAGTATTTCGAAGTGTTTTGTGAAAGTTTATCGTCGACTTTTTTAATTTAAAAAAATGACGTAGCGTTTTGAAACTGTGTTTTTTTCTGAATCACACAGTTTCCATAGATGGATATTTTGGGTATATATGGACCGATTTAAACGAAAAAAATACCCAATAGTGATGTTTATGGGACATATAGGAGTGCCAACAAAGAAGCTCGTCCAAGGTAATGAAAGTTTTATATTTTATTTCTGCTATTTGTGTAGCGCCGGCTACGCTAATTCTTTTGTTTACGTCGCCTTCAGGTATTTCGGGGTGTTGCATGCTATCAGATAATAGCTTCTCATGCTTTCGCCGAAAAGCATTTTAATAATCTGACTTGTTGGCTAGATTCACAACGAGTGTAGCTTTAATTCAGTGCCCTGCATGTGTGTTTTGATGAACGTTTGAGTTTTAACGAGTGCTATTAGCATTTGGCGTAGTGCATTTGCATTTGCTGATGGCTAGATGAGACGTCCGCGTCTCAGGTTGACAGAAGAGGTTTAAGTCATGTTAAAAAAACATCTGAGCGGTAGATCTCGGCTTGCATTGATCTTGATTCAGAAAAGGTTGGTGACCACTGTTCTAGAGTTTTCCCTGTTAACACTATCAATATTTCCCTTTACTGTGGCAATTGTGTTTGAATCAACACAATATTATCCACTTTAAACGCAGCATACCGAAACAAAACAAATTATGTCAAATATTTTGTTGTAGGCAGAACACATCGGAGTAGGATTGTATTGCATTGACACGCACTACTCAGCCCATACTCTACACAGACTGGTGCGGCAAAAATAATCAGAGCTGCAGTAGGCCGATATGCAAATAGACCATTGCCATATATGGATATGCACCATTTACTTCGAACTGGACTGTGTTTACAGCATGAGCGGTCGTGAACTGAAGCCCTTGTTTTGAGATCAAAGTAAAGTGGTTTCTTGCATCAAACAACACAACAAGATTTTCAGTCACCTCCTTGTCTGAAGGACAAGTGGATAAACAGGTTCATGTCAAGCACTGCATGTTGTTTTTTTCAAAGTCTCATGGAATGTAGGCCTACATTGAACACCACACATTGGCTGCTACTGTAGGCTGAATGATAGAACAGCTATTTCCTTGTTAAAATGTTATGGGATGCATTTTCTCCATTTTTGTTGATGGTAGGCCACTCTGGTAGGCCTACAGTGCATTCGGAAAGTATTCAGACCCGTTCACTTTTTCCACATTTTGTTACGTTACCGCCTTATTCTAAAATTGATTCAATTACATTTTTTCCTTATCAATCTACACACAATATCCCAAAATGACGAAACAAAAACAGTTTTTCAGAAATGTTAGCAAATTTATTAAAAATACCTTATTTACATAAGTATTCAGACCTTTTACTATGAGACTCGAAATTCAGCTCAGGTGCATCCTGTTTCCATTGATCAACCATTGATATGTTTCTACAACTTGATTTGATTCCAGCTGTGGTAAATTCAACTAAATGGACATGATTTGGAAAGGCACACATCTGTCTATATAAGGTCCCACAGTTGACAGTGCATGCCAGAGCAAAAACCAAGCCATGAGGTCGAAGGAATTGTTTGATCTGGGGAAGTGTACCAAAACATTTCTGCAGCATTGAAGGTCCACAAGAACACAGTGGCCTCCATCATTCTTAAATGGAAGAAGTTTGAAACCACCAACACTCTTCCTAGAGCTGGACATCCGGCCAGACTGAGCAATCAGGGGAGAAGGGCCTTGGTCAGGGAGGTGACCAAGAACCCGATGGTCACTCAGACAGAGCTCCAGAGTTCCTCTGTTGGAGATGGGAGAACCTTCCAGAAGGACAACAGTCTCTGCAGCACTCCACCACTCAGGTCTTTATGGTTGAGCGGCCAGACGGAAGCCACTCCTCAGTAAAAGGCACATGACAGCCCACTTGGAGTTTGCCAAAAGGCATCTAAAGGACTCCCAGACCATGAGAAACAAGATTCTCTGGTCTGATGAAACCAAGATTGAACTCCTTGGCCTGAATGCCAAGTGTCACGTCTGGAGTAAACCAGGCACCACTCATCACTTGGCCAAAACCATCCCTACGGTGAAGCATGGTGGTGGCAGCATCATGCAGCGAGATGTTTTTCAGCGGCAGGGACTGGGAGACTAGTCAGGATCGGGGGAAAGATGAACGAAGCAAAGTACAGAGAGATCCTTGATGTGAACCTGCTCCAGAGCGCTCAGGACCTCAGACTGGGGGCGAAGATTCACCCTCCAATAGGACAATAACCCTAAGCACACAGCCAAGACAACAAAGGAGTGGCAATGCAAGACTGGCTTCGGGACACGTTTCTGAATGTCCTTGAGTGGCCAGAGCCCGGATTTTAACCCGATCGAACATCCCTGAAAATAACAGTGCAGTGATGCTCCCCATTCAACCTGACAGATCTTGAGAGGATCTGCAGAGCAGAATGGGAGGAACTCCCCAAATACAGGTGTGCCAAGCTTGTAGCGTCATACCCAAGAAGACTCGAGGCTGTAATCACTGCCAAAGGTGCTTCAACAAAGTACTGAGTAAAGGGTCTGAAAATGTAAATGTCAATGTTCTTTTTCAGAAGTAAAAAAAAAAAAAAAAGGAAAAATGTCTAAAAACCTATTTTTGCTTTGTCAATTAGGCTGTAACGTAACAAAAAAAGAAAAAATGAAGAGGTCTGAATACTTTCCGAATGCACTGTACATTACGATCAAATAGCCACAGTAACCTACAAAAACATTTTAGGGAACACTCAATAAGTATTCAGCCTCTTTGTTATGGCAAGCCTAAAGGAGTAATAATTTGCATCAATACACCCAGTCACTACAAAGATACAGGCGTCTTTCCTAATTCAGTAGCAGGAGAGGAAGGAAACCGTTCAGGAATTTCACCATGAGGCCAATGGTGACTTTAAAAACAGTTACAGAGTTTAATGGCTGTGATGGTAGAACAGGATGGCTCAACAACATTGTAGTTACTCCACAATACTAACCTAAATGACAGAGTGACAAATAGGGAAGCCTGTATAGAATAAAAATATTCAAAACATGTATCCTGTAAGGCACTAAAGTAATACTGCAAAATAATGTGGCAAATAAATTAACGTTATGTCCTGAATACAAAGCGTTATGTTTGGGGCAAATCCAACACAACACATCACTGAGTACCCCTATTCATTTCGGCAAGGACTAGGGAGTTTTTTAGGATAAAAAGAAACAGAATAGATCTAAGCCCAGGCGAAATCTTAGAGGAAAACCTGGTTCAGTCTGCTCTCCAACAGACACGGTGTCACGCCCTGGTCAAAGTATTTTGTGTTTATTTTTATGTATTTGGTCAGGCCAGGGTGTGGCATGGGGTTTTGTAATTGTGGTGTGTTTGTCTTGGGGTTTTGGTGGTGGTATTGGGATTGTAGCTTAATGGGTTGTCTAGCAAGGTCTATGGCTGTCTGGAGTGGTTCTCAATCAGAGGCAGGTGCTTATCGTTGTCTCTGATTGGGAACCATATTTAGGCAGCCATATTCTTTGAGTTTGTCGTGGGTGATTGTCCTTAGTGTCCTATGTGTACTCGTTGTTAGTTTGCACCAGATAGGCTGTTTCGGTTTCGTTTATTGTTTTTTTGTAAGTTCGTGTTTCTTTGGTATATTAAACATGGATCGCAATCGACACGCTGCAGTTTGGTCCGACTCTCTTTCATCACCACTAGAAAACCGTTACAGAATCACCCACCACCAACGGACCAAGCGGCGTGTCAACAGGCAGGAGCAGCCGAAAGAGGAGATGCTCACCAAGGATTTCTGGTCATGGGAGGAGATCTTCGACGGGAGAGGACCCTGGGCTAAACCAGGGAGTGTAGCCGCCCAAAGGAGCAACAGGAGAAGAGGCAACAGAGGCAGCAGCAGCAGGAGCAGCAGCAGCTACAGTGGGAGAGGTTGCACCACCTGGAGTTATGGACATGGGAGGAGGAATTGGACGGTAAAGGACCCTGGAATGAGCCTGGAGATTATTGTCGCCCCAAAGCCGAGCTGGAGGCAGCAAAAGCAGAGAGGCGGCATTATGAGGAGCTAGCACGGCAGAGCGGATGGAAGCCCGAGAGTCAGCCCCAAAAATTTCTTGGGGGGCTTACAGGGAGTATGGCTATGCCAGGTAGGAGACCTGCGCAAACTCCCTGTGCTTACCGGGGGCTGGAGAGACCGGGCAGGCACCGTGTTATGCTGTGGAGCGCACGGTGTCTCCAGTGCGGGTGCACAGCCCGGTTCGGTATATTCCAGCTCCGCGTATCGGCCGGGCTAGATTGAGCGTCGAGCCAAATGCCATGAAGCCGGCTCTACGCATCTGGTCCCCAGTGCGTCTCCTTGGGCCGGCTTACATGGTACCAGCCTTGCGCTCGGTGTCTCGGTTCGCCTGCATAGCCCAGTGCAGGCTATTCCACCTCGCCGCACTGGCAGGGCAACCGGGAGCATTCAACCAGGTAAGGTTGGGCAGGCTCGGTGCTCAAGAGCCCCAGTGCGCCTGCACGGTCCGGTCTATCCAGTACCACCTCCACACCCCAGCCCTCCGGTAGCAGCTCCCCGCACCAGGCTTCCTGTGCGTGTCCTCGATCCAGTACCACCAGTTCCAGCACCACGCACCAGGCCTTCAGTGTGCCTCGCCTGTTCAGCGCAGCCAGCGCTTTTCTCCTCTCCTGCGCTGCTGGAGTCTCCCGCCTGTTTAGCGCAGCCAGAGCCTTCCTCCTCTACAGCGCTGCCGGAGCCTCCCGCCTGTTTAGCGCAGCCAGAGCCTTTCTCCTCTCCTGCGCTGCCGGAGTCTCCCGCCTGTTTAGCGCAGCCAGAGCCTTCCTCCGACACAGCGCTGCAGGAGTCTCCCGCCTGTTCAGCGCAGCCAGAGCTGCCAGTCTGCATGAAGCAGCCAGAGCTGTCAGTCTGCATGGAGCAGTCAGAGCTGTCAGTCTGCATGGAGCAGCCAGAGCTGTCAGTCTGCATGAAGCAGCCAGTCTACATGGAGCAGCCAGAGCTGTCAGTCTACATGAAGCAGCCCGAGCTGCCAGTCTGCATGAAGCAGCCAGTCTACATGGAGCAGCCAGAGCTGTCAGTCCGCATGGAGCAGCCAGAGCTGTCAGTCCGCATGGAGCAGCCAGAGCTGTCAGTCTGCATGGAGCAGCCAGAGCTGTCAGTCCGCATGGAGCAGCCAGAGCTGTCAGTCTACATGAAGCAGCCCGAGCTGCCAGTCTGCATGAAGCAGCCAGTCTACATAGAGCAGCCAGAGCTGCCAGTCTGCATGAAGCAGCCAGAGCTGTCAGTCTGCATGGAGCAGTCAGAGCTGTCAGTCTGCATGGAGGAGCCAGAGCTGTCAGTCTACAGGAAGCAGCCCGAGCTGCCAGTCTGCATGAAGCAGTCAGTCTACATGGAGCAGCCAGAGCTGTCAGTCCGCATGGAGCAGCCAGAGCTGTCAGTCTACATGAAGCAGCCCGAGCTGCCAGTCTGCATGAAGCAGCCAGTCTACATGGAGCAGCCAGAGCTGTCAGTCTGCATGAAGCAGCCAGAGCTGTCAGTCTGCATGGAGCAGCCAGTCTGCATGGAGCAGCCAGTCTGCACGGAGCTGTCAGTCTGCACGGAGCTGTCAGTCTGCACGGAGCTGTCAGTCTGTAAGGAGCTGCCAGTCTGCAAGGAGCTGCCAGTCAGCACGGAGCCGCCAGAGCGGTCAGTCTGTAAGAAGCCGCCAGAGCTGTCAGCCTATATGGAGCAGCTAGTGCCGCCAGTCTGCCCAGCGCCGCCAGTGCCCCCAGTCTGCCCAGCATCGCCAGTCTGCCCAGCATCGCCATCAGTCTGCCCAGCATCGCCAGTCTGCCCAGCATCGCCAGTCTGCCCAGCATCGCCAGTCTGCCCAGCACCGCCAGTCTGCCCAGCACCGCCAGTCTGCCCAGCACCGCCAGTCTGCCCAGCGTCGCCAGTCTGCCCGGCGCCGCCGGTCTGCCCAGCATCGCCAGTCTGCCAGACTCTTCCAGATCTGCCAGTCAGCCAGACTCTTCCAGATCTGCCAGTCAGCCAGACTCTTCCAGATCTGCCAGTCAACCAGACTCTTCCAGATCTGCCAGTCAACCAGACTCTTCCAGATCTGCCAGTCAACCAGACTCTTCCAGATCTGCCAGTCAACCAGACTCTTCCAGATCTGCCAGTCAACCAGACTCTTCCAGATCTGCCAGTCAACCAGACTCTTCCAGATCTGCCAGTCAACCAGACTCTTCCAGATCTGCCAGTCAGCCAGGATCTGCCAGTCAGCCAGGATCTGCTGAAACCACCAGCCAGCCAGGAGCTGGTAGAGATATCTACCTGCCTGAGCTTCCTCTCACTCCTGAGCTTCCTCTCACTCCTGAGCTTCCTCTCACTCCTGAGCTTCCTCTCACTCCTGAGCTTTCTCTCACTCCTGAGCTTTCTCTCACTCCTGAGCTTTCTCTCACTCCTGAGCTTTCTCTCACTCCTGAGCTTTCTCTCACTCCCGAGCTTCCCCTCAGTCCCGAGCTGCCTCGGTCCCGAGCTGTCCTTCAGTCCCGATCTGTTCCTCAGTCCAGTGGGGTTCTGGGTGAGGACTACTAGGCCATGGTCGGCGGCGAGGGTGGACTATCCAGGCACGAAGGGAGAGGGGACTAAGACATTAAAGGAGTGGGGTCCACGCCCCGCGCCGGAGCCGCCACCATGGACAGACGCCCACCCGGACCCTCCCTATTGTTTTGAGGTGCGTTCGGGAGTCCGCACCTTAGGGGGGGGGTTCTGTCACGCCCTGGTCAAAGTATTTTGTGTTTATTTTTATGTATTTGGTCAGGCCAGGGTGTGGCATGGGGTTTTTGTAATTGTGGTGTGTTTGTCTTGGGGTTTTGGTGGTGGTATTGGGATTGTAGCTTAATGGGTTGTCTAGCAAGGTCTATGGCTGTCTGGAGTGGTTCTCAATCAGAGGCAGGTGCTTATCGTTGTCTCTGATTGGGAACCATATTTAGGCAGCCATATTCTTTGAGTTTGTCGTGGGTGATTGTCCTTAGTGTCCTATGTGTACTCGTTGTTAGTTTGCACCAGATAGGCTGTTT
This sequence comes from Oncorhynchus tshawytscha, assembly GCF_018296145.1. Classification (NCBI taxonomy): domain Eukaryota; kingdom Metazoa; phylum Chordata; class Actinopteri; order Salmoniformes; family Salmonidae; genus Oncorhynchus; species Oncorhynchus tshawytscha. The sequence goes on along the minus strand of NC_056429.1, from coordinate 74,686,673 downwards.
CGGTTTCGTTTATTGTTTTTTGTAAGTTCGTGTTTCTTTGGTATATTAAACATGGATCGCAATCGACACGCTGCAGTTTGGTCCGACTCTCTTTCATCACCACTAGAAAACCGTTACACACGGGGAGACAAATCCACCTGTCAGCAGGACAATAACCTAACACAAAGCCAAATATACATTGGAGTTGCTTACCAAGACGCCATTGTATGTTCCTGAGTGGCAAATCTATGGCAAGACTTGAAAATGGCTGTCTAGACATTCTGTTTCTTTTTATCTTAAAAAACTTCCTAGTCCTTGCCGATGACAAGCATACTCATAACATGATACAGCCACCACCATACTTGAAGAATTTTCAAAAGAATAAGGTGCAAATATTCTACAATCCAGTGCAAAGGTCTTAGAGACTTACCCAGAAGAGACTCACAGCTGTAATCACTGCCAAAGGTGATTCTAACATGTATTGACTCAGGGGGTTGAATACTTATCTAATCAAAATATATTAGTGTGGAAAAAGTAAAGGACTGTGAATACTTTCTAAAGGCACTGTATGTGTGTGCAAAATCCACTATTCATTTTCTTCTGTGGGAGAAGCTGCAGTGGAAACTATGTAACTCCAGCAATTAAAGCTGTTTAAAGAAAATGGTTTAGTAGACAATTGTTTAGAAAGACATGTCCTGACCTGTGTGATATAACACACTGATAAGCAGACACAAGAGGACCAGCCCAGTGACGTGCATGTGAGCGAGCGTTTGTGTGTGTGTGTGTGTGTGTCAGGGGTGGGCAGCATTTTTTGGTTATTGGGTCATATTGGGATTTTGAAATTCAACACAGAGTTTTTGGGGACTGATTTATTTGTCAAAATCAGGGTTGGGGAATAACTGTTTACATGGAATCAGTTACATGTTATCTGACTACAAAGAAAATGTAGCTGTAATCAGTTACGTATGTTACCAGAAAAAATACTGTAATGAGGTTACAGATACTTCTGAAAAACTAGATGATTACTTCCTGGATTACTTCTGAAAGGATATTTGCAAGAAGAAAAAATAATTATGACACCTTTCTGTTTTTCTCAATGACATTCAATTCAGCATTGAAAAATGGCGCAAGTTCAAGTATCCACCTGAGCGAGTCTGACCACAAGTCAGAGACCACTATGATGACACAACAAATGTGTTTGATAGATAATTGTTGTCTTGTTCTAATGCATTTTAAGGGGAAAATAATCAGACTATGTTACTGAGTTTGGGTAATCCAAGAGTTACGTTACTGATAAAAATGTTGTACAGGTAACTAGTAACTGTAACAGATTACATTTAGAAAGTAATCTACCCAACCCGAGTAAAAATCTATTTGTGGGCCAGAAAAAGGGCAGTTATTTATCATTTCTAAATAATTTCTATCTAGTTTTAGACACTCAAGTGTGGTCTGGAGCATTTTTTTTACCCAAAATAATCATCAGAAACAGGGACAGAATCTAATCAAACTCATCTCCAGTCAACAGGTTTGGTTCTGGTAGCAGTGGGTTGAACCAGTCAGAGTCTGTCTTATCAGGAGGCAGTGTGGGTCAGCTGAGTATAGGAGGGGGAGGAGTCTACCTACCTGACTTCTCTGTCAGACAACTCACTGACCTACAGATTATAAAGGTATACACCCACACACACATACACACACACATTTAAAATACCCCTAAACTCCTAACTACCCAGATCCCATACCGCTACTAATTTCCATTTCCCTTTGAAATGTCTTAATCCCACTTATTTTGACTAAACACAGACACATCCTCTCTCCCTCTCCCTCCATCCTTCTCTCTCTCTCCTTCCTTCCCTCCCTCCCTCTTTTTCCTTTTAATCTGTCTGTCTTAGCTTTAATCATTGGTGATAAATGAGCTCCATTTTCAGTATGAATAATTTAGACTTAAAGTGATGGATGTACATCCTAAATACACACTCCCTCATATCCCCCAAGGTCATTAATATAGTTCCAGGAAGAAGGTTGCTAGCACACACACTCTGTAACTTTTACGTTTACATAGAGAAACAGCTTGGTGGTGTGTGTGCATCTGTGCATGTGTGTGCATGTGGCGTGCATGTGTATTTGCCGTGTTTGTCGATGATTTTGTGTTGATGCTGTTTTTCTGTGTGTGTTGATGATTTTGTGTTGATACTGTATTTTCTGTGTGTGTTGATGATTTTGTGTTGATACTGTTTTTGTGGTGTGTGTTGATGATTTTTTGTTGATACTGTTTTTGTGGTGTGTGTTGATGATTTTGTGTTGATGCTGTTTTTGTGGTGTGTGTTGATGATTTTGTGTTGATGCTGTTTTTCTGTGTGTGTTGATGATTTTGTGTTGATGCTGTTTTTGTGGTGTGTGTTGATGATTTTGTGTTGATGCTGTTTTTGTGGTGTGTGTTGATGATTTTGTGTTGATGCTGTTTTTGTGGTGTGTGTTGATGATTTTGTGTTGATGCTGTTTTTCTGTGTGTGTTGATGATTTTGTGTTGATACTGTATTTTCTGTGTGTGTTGATGATTCTGTGTTGATACTGTATTTTCTGTGTGTGTTGATGATTCTGTGTTGATAGTGTATTTTCTGTGTGTGTTGATGATTCTGTGTTGATAGTGTATTTTCTGTGTGTGTTGATGATTTTGTGTTGATAGTGTATTTTCTTTGTGTGTTGATGATTCTGTGTTGATACTGTATTTTCTGTGTGTGTTGATGATTTTGTGTTGATAGTGTATTTTCTGTGTGTGTTGATGATTCTGTGTTGATACTATATTTGCAGTGTGTGTTGATGATTTTGTGTTGATACTGTATTAGCGGTGTGTTGATGATTTTGTGTCGATACTGTATTTTCTGTGTGTGTTGATGATTTCGTGTTGATACTGTATTTTCTGTGTGTGTTGATGATTCTGTGTTGATACTGTATTTGCGGTGTGTGTTGAGGATTTTGTGTTGATACTGTATTTGTGGTGTGTGTTGATGACTTTGTGTTGATACAGTATTTGCGTGTGTGTGTTATTCTTTGCTAGATCTCAAGGAACCACTACCAGAATGCTCTAACAGCCAGTCTTATGGACAGTGTACCCCAGACCCCTGATCCCGACGGGAGACCCACCATCCCTGAGACCCGCTCCCACAGCATCGCCCTTCCCCTGACACACACATACACATACCTCCAACCCGTCCTGGAACAACACACACACCCAGAGGACAACACTGGACCACTCACCTCACAGCTCAATGAGAGAAACCGCATCGTCCGTAAGTGGAGTGTGTGTGTGTGTGTGTGTGGGTTACATAACCACCGTGGCAAACAGACAGTGTTAAAGATATCCATATGTTTTTTCCCCATCTTCATTCTGTCAGACACACAGAATAGATGTGATTAGAAGGCTAAAATAGACAGAGTTTGAGGCATAAATAGCTACATTTTGTTGATCATTTGTCAGTATTTACTTACAAAGGGATATTCATCTGAAATAGACTCTTGCTTCAGTTGAACACACACACCATAGGGTGACATGCCAGACAGTACAGGCCAGATGGTATCTGAAAAATCATGTAAGCCCTGAAACCAATCAGGTTTGGTTTATCTCATAATGCTTGTGAGTATGCATGTATGAACCTCTAACCTGCTCTCCTAAGCCTATGGTCTCTCTCTTTAAATCAGTGGTCTGTCCTCTTGGTTGTTGAGTTAAACCAAGGGGTGGAATTGATCATGATGCAGACATGTGCTGACTAGCCTCTCCCTGGTTCTCAATACCTCACTTTGCAGATAATGGGACATGGATCTGGTTCTTTCAGATCCACACTTTTATGTACAGAAGGGAGATTTTGAGACTGAAAAGGGGCTACCACCTCATTGAGGTGCAGCCTCTGTCCAGATTGTCACCATGGTACTCTGTCTCCCTCTACAGGCAGTAAGTCAGACGGACAGAGGAGTCCCAGTGATTCAGTGTTTCTACGGATGGATGACATACCCTACATCCAAGAGGACCTACAAAAACACTGTCAGGAAGGCCACCCAGAGGAGCCACTAGAGGAGAGACCGGAAGACCTCCCGGAAGATAGAAAGGAAGACCACCCAGAAGACCGTCTGGAAGACAGGCCAGAAGGCCGTATGAAAGACAGGCTGGAAGACTGTCCGGAAAACCGGTTAATTGAACGCCCAGAAGACCAGCTGGTAGAAATTCCGGAAGACCAGCTGGAAAGCCAAGAAGGGATCGGTGAGGAGAGAAGGGAGAGAGTTGTAAGCTGTTATAGCTGGTATATTCATGAGTGGTAACATTATTTAGTCCTCACAAGTCTAGTGAAGTAAAAAAATCCTCCCTTGGAAACAATGCCAAGAACAGTGCCTTGGCCATGGTTTGCATAATTAATAGAATTTATTTATAGTCTTGTAGGTTGCAGCTTTTCTCATTTCTCTACTCCCCCTCCCCCTCTCTCGCTCTCTCTCACCCACACACTCTCTCTTGCCAACTCTTTTAATCCCTTGCCCACTTTCGCTCTCATTCACTCTCATCCTCTCACTCTCCCACCTAGATGCTGTTCCTGTGGAGTTAGATATCATCTGTTCTCTATCTGGTTCAGAGGAGACACTGGGGAAGAAGCTGCTACGCAAACTGAGTGAGTGATTGATCTAGGATCAGCTTTTCCTCCCCACATTCTACATTTGACCATAGATCAGTATTCATTCTTCTTCTAATTCTGCCCAACTGCTATTCTATGTTTAAATTGTAAATTAAAAGGTTATTTGTCATATGCAGAGATTGTTTGTATATGTTCGTGTTCTTATCTTTTATTATTGTTGTTGCATTGTTGAGAAGGAACCTGCAAGTAAGCATTTCATTGGACGGTGTTTACCGTATGTATCCTGTACATACGACTAATCGTAAAACTTGAAGTTGACACGGTGTCCTATCCTTCCAGGTAACAAGAAGAGGAAAAAGTCCCGGGATGGGGAGAAGAGTATGGAGGAAGGTTTGGAGCAGCCATCGGTGACCACCTAGCACAACGCCAGGTAGAGACAGCAGGGAAGACCTAGGATAGAGAAAGATAGGGAATAGACTGGCTCTGTTTCTCTCTCACTTCCCACTGGGAACTGGGTTAGAGTTTTGGTATGGACCAGACTCTAGTACTTGTCAATAGATGTCGAGAACCTCAAGATCTCTCTCTGAACGGTCCACTCCCCAGACCCCCCTAGATACCCTCTGTCCACTCCCCAGACCCAGCCCTAACCCTAGATACCCTCTGTCCACTCCCCAGACCCAACCCTACCCCTGTATACCCTCTGTCCACTCCCCAGACCCAACCCTAACCCTAGATACCCTCTGTCCACTCCCCAGACCCAACCCTACCCCTGTATACCCTCTGTCCACTCCCCAGACCCAACCCTACCCCTGTATACCCTCTGTCCACTCCCCAGACCCAACCCTAACCCTAGATACCCTCTGTCCACTCCCCAGACCCAACCCTACCCCTGTATACCCTCTCCCCAGACCCAACCGTACCCCTGTATACCCTCTGTCCACTCCCCAGACCCAACCCTAACTCTGCATACCCTCTGTCCACTCCCCAGACCCAACCGTACCCCTGTATACCCTCTGTCCACTCCCCAGACCCAACCCTAACTCTGCATTCCCTCTGTCCACTCCCCAGACCCAACCGTACCCCTGTATACCCTCTGTCCACTCCTCAGACCCAACCCTAACTCTGCATACCCTCTGTCCACTCCTCAGACCCAACCCTAACTCTGCATACCCTCTGTCCACTCCCCAGACCCAATCCTAACCCTGCATACCCTCTGTCCACTCCCCAGACCCAACCCTACCCCTGTATACCCTCTGTCCACTCCCCAGACCCAACCCTACCCCTGTATACCCTCTGTCCACTCCCCAGACCCAACCCTAACCCTAGATACCCTCTGTCCACTCCTCAGACCCAACCCTAACCCTAGATACCCTCTGTCCACTCCCCAGACCCAACCCTAACCCTAGATACCCTCTGTCCACTCCCCAGACCCAACCCTAACCCTAGATACCCTCTGTCCACTCCTCAGACCCAACCCTAACCCTAGATACCCTCTGTCCACTCCCCAGACCCAACCCTAACCCTAGATACCCTCTGTCCACTCCCCAGACCCAACCCTAACCCTAGATACCCTCTGTCCACTCCCCAGACCCAACCCTAACCCTAGATACCCTCTGTCCACTCCCCAGACCCAACCCTAACCCTAGATACCCTCTGTCCCTCCCCAGACCCAACCCTAACCCTAGATACCCTCTGTCCACTCCCCAGACCCAACCCTAACCCTAGATACCCTCTGTCCACTCCCCAGACCCAACCCTAACTCTGCATACCCTCTGTCCACTCCCCAGACCCAACCCTAACCCTAGATACCCTCTGTCCACTCCCCAGACCCAACCCTAACCCTAGATACCCTCTGTCCACTCCCCAGACCCAACCCTAACCCTAGATACCCTCTGTCCACTCCCCAGACCCAACCCTAACCCTAGATACCCTCTGTCCACTCCCCAGACCCAACCCTAACTCTGCATACCCTCTGTCCACTCCCCAGACCCAACCCTAACCCTAGATACCCTCTGTCCACTCCCCAGACCCAACCCTAACCCTAGATACCCTCTGTCCACTCCCCAGACCCAACCCTAACCCTAGATACCCTCTGTCCACTCCCCAGACCCAACCCTAACTCTGCATACCCTCTGTCCCTCCCCAGACCCAACCCTAACCCTAGATACCCTCTGTCCACTCCCCAGACCCAACCCTAACCCTAGATACCCTCTGTCCACTCCCCAGACCCAACCCTAACCCTAGATACCCTCTGTCCACTCCCCAGACCCAACCCTAACCCTAGATACCCTCTGTCCACTCCCCAGACCCAACCCTAACCCTAGATACCCTCTGTCCACTCCCCAGACCCAACCCTAACCCTAGATACCCTCTGTCCACTCCCCAGACCCAACCCTAACCCTAGATACCCTCTGTCCACTCCCCAGACCCAACCCTAACCCTAGATACCCTCTGTCCACTCCCCAGACCCAACCCTAACCCTAGATACCCTCTGTCCACTCCCCAGACCCAACCCTAACCCTAGATACCCTCTGTCCACTCCCCAGACCCAACCGTAAGAAATCTGAACGCACTAGCAACACAAAGTTTATGTAATTATACTTTCCTGAAGATATATTGACTCACATTCCTACCTGCAAAAGGACCGACCACATTGACATGTTAAAATATAATTTTATTCAACATTCTGGCTTGTAGAGGTTGTGAGAGGAAACTTTCCCGAACCAAACGCTCATTTATGCCCGATGTAGAATTCAATGAAATTCAACGTTGTGTTTCCAGGCTGGCTGGGTAACAGACTACGGAAACATTATGACTTTAATTAACTTTACTGTATGTTTCTGTTGAGTTACCTTTCAGCCACCCATCTCTACTGTGCTAGTGGAGTCTGAAGAGGAAGAAGAAGAATAAACTAAATGAAGAGAATAATAAGAGGGAAATAGCAAGTCTAGATCTGAGCCATCTTCTAAATCTTTTTTATTGCTCAACCAAGAAGACAACAATTTCTGTCTTCTACCATCAGATGATCGTTTCTTATTACCAAGAGCATTCTGCACAGGGAACTGTCCTTATCATAGAATAGAGTACTTCTATCAGTCAATCAACTGTGGTTGATAGGAGTCCTGCCATATAAATGCCATCCACACTGCCAGTGTTCTGATGGCACATAAGGAAGAAACAGCCAACACACACCAGCCATGAGAACAAGCACAATGTCTATAACCACAGGGACTTTATGCTGATTTAAAGGAGTCTGTCATTTCTTTGTCCCATGTGGCAACCGGAGGATTTTTTTTAATGCACAAACAGTCTTGTCTCAAGCAAAAACACCACACACACACACACACACACACACACACACATTCATTTAGTTCCATTGAAGTCAATTGACTCCCAGTCAATACTTTTTACCAGATTTTAAAAAGCCATATAATAACTAACATAAGGGGACTAACATACCTGCCAGCATAAAGAAGGGATATGCAATATTCACAATCCCAAAAATGTAGGTTGCGTGTTACCTAGATTTGAACAGGTATTTTATTATGATTAGATAATATGATGATTTGACATATTTATGATGATTGGATGATATTTGATCATTTGATTTATAATATGGTGATTAATGAATAGGTTGTTTTAACAGCAATTGTTCAGCCATTTCTTGGTTGCTAGCGTTCTAATAGTTTGAGTAATTTCAGTTTGTGACAAAATAAGCAGGTATAGTGTAGAGAATCATTGTACCATCTAAACCGCTTTGAGATATTTTTTCCATAACCAAATATATTTCATGTTCAGCTGTTTGAAGCTGGTGTACAAAACCCAATGTAAAAGATGCACAAACAAAATGATGTATAATAATATGGTGATTAATTGGTCATCTGTAATGAATAGGTTGTTTTAACAGCATGTACCTAGAACAACTCCTGCCTGCCATATCATTTCCTTTATCATCATAATGTAGATACGCACACACACACACACACACACACGCACGCACGCACGCACACACACACACACACACACACACACACACACACACACACACACACACACACACACACACACACACACACGCACACACGCACACACACGCACGCACGCACGCACACACACACACACACACACACTAAATGTGCCATCTCCATATCACCATGACATAAAGCAGTCACCATAAGTGTGACATTGCAGTAGGTAACAGTTGTAACACCCTATCTGTGTATAGCCCCATGATGAAGTGAAGTGTTACTCTCACATGCATGCTATTACTACAGATGCAAACACAACAGGTTAACTATTCTCTTTGAAGAGACCCCTCCAGGGACATGCAAGGGCATAGGAACACAGGGGGCTGGGGGCTAAGCTTCTGGGATGAGAGGCTGCAGATACAGGAGCCTGGAGGCTAGGGGTGTTTGGTTTATACAGTGACACAGGAGATGGGTGTATGGAGGGCACTGCTTACTGCTTTCCCAGTAGAATATATTCCTATTTAAGGACAACGCCTTGGGCTAGGTACTCAGCTTGATGCAGACAGGAACATGACGCAAACCTGTGATTATGAAAGACCAGGCTGACGTGGAGATGTAGTTTGATGGGAGGTTGTAGTGTATAGCAAACTGATAAGCAACACATAAGCATGAGATACCTGAGTGTAATATTAGGTGACAGCTGCACAGAGTATCAGGACAGTGTAACATGCTCAAGGACAGACACCCCTGTAAAGTCAGCCAGGCACCGATTAAAAGATATATACTGTTTTATAGGAATGTATACCAATGTACACAGGGGTTCATAGTTAGAATTAGAGATGTACAGAGAGAGATGACATTTTATAGTGCCCTTTATTATATAGGTGGTCAGACAATGGGCTCTGTCCTATTCATCTGTAGCAATAATAACTCCCTAGAACCTGCCTGAGACATCACTATTCCCTACTGCTATTAGACTGGACTTCGATTGAGTTGCTCTGTATTGCACAATACTGACAGATAACTGATTTACTGAGAGCATAGAGAGGGTGAGTGGGAGGGAAGATGAAAGGTAGTGAAAGAGAGCAGGAGAGAGGAAAGGAGAGGGACAGAAGGGAAAGTGAGCACTGAAGGGAAGGTGGGAGGAGACGTGACACAGTCTGACGTCAAGCCACAGCCTTCCTTGACGCACGCAAAAACACACGCATTCAGTACTGAACTGCTTTACAGAAGGACCCCCCCCACACACACACACACACACACATATACACACACAGGATCCCTTATGACCTGACAAATATAGTAGCTGAGCTGTTGAAATCAAAGAACTAAGAAACCAAGCACTCTCTCAGCCTCATGCTCTCAGAGAACACATTTGGTGAGGATGACAGAGATACAGTAGATAGTGATAGCTTTTAGATAGATTATAAGGGACAGGAGGATATGTAAGGGGACATTTTATTTAACAAAAATTCCCGGAATGTGCGAATTTAGGGATGTTTTAACAGTTTAAAACACGATCTTCAGAATATTAGGGTTTTCAGGATATCAGACCTCCCAATGTATTAAAAACAATGAAATCCTCAATAAAAAGATTCTAACAGATTCATATCTGACTTGTTGTTCTGAATTCCATTTGTGTATTGATAGTGTTCTTGGCTTTCTGCACTGATCCCCAATGTCATGAGAAACACACACCAAAGAGACAACTTACACAAACAAAATATATTTTGCATCCTGGCTCTCAGATGGAAAGAACTGGCATTATATTGTGGTGTGCAGACATTTATTAAGGGATTTGAGTCATACCCCCTTGAGATACATAGGTATTCACAGCATCTGTTAGTGCATTTGATTTGTGCAATTTTGAACAATACACGTATACCACAGAGATGTCAGATACTGATAATAATAATAATAACAGAGAGCGACCGCTTCGGAATAGACTGATTGGACATTCACATTGAGCAGATCCTTCTTTCAAATGTTGAAACAAAAATAACAGGGATTGTTGCTCTCTGATTGAGAACAGTCCTGTTTGTCCCTACTGAATGCACGCCAGGACTTCGAACGTGAAATTCAACAGAGTTACACAGTTTAAGTCTCAGGTACTGATACATCATTTTTACTTCATCATCTTGGGCCAAAATAAACATGATTGTAAATATAACATCCATAGTTCAAGTTCAATATTAGCATCCTTATTACATAGCTACATCTCTTCGACATACATTTAGTGCATGACTGATTTGGTCAATTGATTGTTTTTCACTCTAGTACTTGGTGTATGCTTTCAAGTCAAGTACTGATTACTTGGTCACAGTTCATATTTAGGTTCTCTTTCAAGTGGACACAAACAACTCCTATGAGGTATGCAGGTGGGTAAGTCAAACAGACAAGGGATTGCCCCTTTCACAGTTGGAATGAAATCTGCATAAAAATGGGTTGTTCTTGAATTGCGATGGCATTCCTTTTTTTAATACGTTCTCCCGATTACACCTGATAGTACCCAAATACATTTAAAGGTGCAATTTGCAGAAATCGTTCCGTCATTTCTTGGTTGCTAGCGTTCTAATAGTTTGAGTAATTTCAGTTTGTGACAAAACAAGCAGGTATAGTGTAGAGAATCATTGTACCATCTAAACCGCTTTGAGATATTTCTTCCATAACCAAATATATTTCATGTTCAGCTGTTTGAAGCTGGTGTTCAAAACCCAAAGTAAAAGATGCTAAAACGAAACTTAAGAACGGGAAGCATAGAAATAGTGCACATAGAACAGATCTACCGCTTCTTAGACTTGCTTTCAATGAGAATTCCAAATCTATAACTCACAATTCAACGTGAATTTGGTCAGGTCGCCCGAAACGTTACTACTGCAGCTTTAAATAAAAAATAAATACAAATGAGGTACATTTGTTTCAAAATGCCAGGCCCACATCCCACCGCAATTCAACGACCCAAACAATACTAATCATAAGGTAATGTTAATAATATTAATAAGCAATGGAAGATCACCATCACCAGCACTGCGGGAGCTAGTCCTAATACATCCAGAAAACTTGGGCTGTGTCTCAATAGTTTAAACAATATAGCTTATTTTCCATATCTCCTTTCCTTGTGTCCTTCCCTCCATGATCACTGATCTGGCTGGACACGATAGGTTGAAGGAACGTCAGTTGTAATGAAGGAGATGAGGAAAGGAAGCCATTTCAGAGTATTAAGACACAGCCAGCTAGTGCTTAGTGTGGAACCACACAGCAGCTAAAATGCCCTGACACACAGTGCTTAATCAGTAAACAGGACTTCAACACTACTGAACAAAAACAGTACAAATGAAATCACGCCACACTCTACTGCAAGCAGCAGTGATGACACACAGGGATGATACCCACACAGAGACACACAGACAAATCATTAACACTTCTCTTTAGCCTACAATATATCTATAGACAACAAGTGACATTATAGGCCCAGCATAGGCTAGTGTGCTGAGAGTTGGGAATGGGGCTTATTATGTATGTTTGGTCCAATACATTATACACACACACACACACAAACACAGCTGGTGGGGGGCAGGAGGGAGTGCTGGTGGTTGTGGGTAGTGTAGTCTTCTACTGGACGTTGACAACAGTCTCATGGATAGACTCGGCCACATAGTCGATGTTCTTAGTGGTCAGACCACACATGTTGATACGACCGCTGGCCATTAGATAGATACTCCTCTCCTTGATCATGTACTCCACTTGTTTAGCTGAACAGAGACAGGGAGAGAAAATATTAAAAGGTATGACATCACAAATATTATATTTTCAGAACGTACAATATACTATCGGTGTGAAAGGAGAGTTAAAGAAGAGAGGATATTTCTGTGCCAGTGTGCTGTGTACATGTGTATACTGAGTAGAACTGCCCCCCCGTTCAGTTAAGGCATCATTGAGCCTTAGCGTCAGTGTTCTCTACACTGGGAAGCTGTTTCCTGGTTCTAACAGCTTTTTGAAGCTCTATGGAAGACAGCACAGCACAGGGGAGTTTAATGTTTATCCAGGAAGTTACTTCACACAAACAATAATGAGGATGTGCTCAGCGGACTGGTGAAGCAAAAAATAGCTGGGTGGGGAGTGTATGTGTGTGTTTAAGACTAGAGAGGAAAAGAGAGGTATGCATTTGTTTGCATTCATTTGTGTGTGTATGTGTGTGTGCTTACGGTTGAGGCCAGTGAAGCTGAACATGCCGATCTGCTGTGTGATGTGGTCCCATGTTCCTGGGGTTTCCAGAGCCTGCAGTTTAGCCTGGAGTGAAGCCCTCATCAACAACACACGGTCTGCCATGGTCTTCACATTATCCTTCCTACAACAGAGAGACAGGGAGACCGAGAGAGAGAGAGAGACAGGGTTAGACAGGGAGACAGGGTTAGACAGAAAGACAGGGTTAAACAGAGAGACAGGGTTAGACGGAGAGACAGAGTTAGACAGACAGAGAGACAGGGTTAGACGGAGAGACAGGGTTAGACGGAGAGACAGGGTTAGATGGAGAGACAGTGTTAGATGGAGAGACAGGGTTAGACAGAGAAACAGGGTTAGACAGAGAAACAGGGTTAGACAGACAGAGAGGGGGAGGAAGGGAGGATATAGATCTACGTTTTGACCACTCATGTTTAATTGTTGGACATGCATACACTACTTTTGTAATGTCTGTGTGTGTGTACCCACCATTCAGCGAAGAGTTCAGGTGTGTTGAGTGTGATGGCGACCAGCCTTGCACCCTGGGAGGGAGGGTTGGACCAGGTTACCCTGACAATCTTCTCCATCTGAGATAGAACTCTCTTCAGGTTGTCAGAATCACGAGCTACAATAGTCAGGTTCCCCACACGCTCATCTGCCAGCACACAGAAACTTTATTTAGGGTTCCCTGCAGTTTACAGATTGCATTATGTACATATATTACATTTGAAATGTGTGTGTGCGTGTTATGTGTGAAAGGTGGGAGTAAGAATACATAGATTGGTTTCATATGTTTCAATGCATCTTACAGTGTGTGTTAAGTGCATGTGTGTTAATCTTGGCAGCAATTTTAGATTTAGTTTTAGTCTTAAAATACCTTTTTAGTCGAAGTCAAATGTTTGTCCTTTCATCCGTTAGTTTTAGTTATTATCAGTCGACTAAAAGTCTGAACTATTTTAGTCACAGCCATTTTAGTCACATATTTTTTAAATATATTTTGTACTTAACCTTTATTTAACTCAGTCAGTTAAGAACAAATTCTTATTTACAATGACGGCCTACCCCGGCCAAACCCTAACGACGTTGGGCTAATTGTGTGCCGCCCTATAGGACTCCCAATCATGGCCGGTTGTGATACAGCCTGGAATCAAACCAGGGTCTGTAGTGACGCCTCTAACCCAGAAGCTTATAAGAAATCCTGCTATGCCCTCTGACGAACCATCAAACAGGCAAAGCACCAATACAGGACTAAGATTGTACTACATCGGCTCCAACACTCGTCTTGTGGCAGGGCTTGCAAACTATTACAGACTACAAAGGGAAGCAAAGCTGAGAGCTGCCCAGTGACACGAGCCTGCCAGACGAGCTAAATCACTTCTATGCTCACTTCGAGGCAAGCAAACTGAGGCATGCATGAGAGCAACAGCTGTTCCGGACGACTGTGTGATCACGCTCTCCGTAGCCGAGGTAAGTAAGAACTTTAAACAGGTCAACATACACAAGGCCGCAGGGCCAGACAGATTACCAGGACGTGTGCTCCGGGCATGTGCTGACCAACTGGCAGGTGTCTTCACTGACATTTTCAATGTCCCTGATTGAGTCTGTAATACCAACATGTTTCAAGCAGACCACCATAGTCCCTGTGCCCAAGAACACTAAGGCAACCTGCCTAAATGACTACAGACCCGTAGCACTCACATCCGTAGCCATGAAGTGCTTTGAAAGGCTGGTAATGGCTCACATCAACACCATTATCCCAGAAACCCTAGACCCACTCCAATTTGCATACTGCCCAAACAGATCCCTAGATGATGCAATCCGTATTGCACTCCACACCGCCCTTTCCCACCTGGACAAAAGGAACACCTACGTGAGAATGCTATTCATTGACTACAGCTCAGAGTTCAACACCATAGTACCCTCAAAGCTCATCACTAAGCTAAGGATCCTGGGAGTAAACACCTGGACTTCCTGACGGGCCGCCCACAGGTGGTGAGGGTAGGTAGCAACACATCTGCCACACTGATATTCAACACTGGAGCCCCTCAGGGGTGCGTGCTCAGTCCCCTCCTGTGCTTCCTGTTCACCCATGACTGCATGGCCAGGCACAACTCCAACACCATCATTAAGTTTGCAGACAACACAACAGTGGTAGGCCTGATCACCGACAACGACGAGACAGCCTATAGGGAGGAAGTCAGAGACCTGGCCGGGTGGTGCCAGAATAACAACCTATCATCAACATAACCAAGACCAAGGAGATGATTGTGTACTACAGCAAATGGAGGACCGAGCACGCCCCCATTCTCATCGACGGGCTGCAGGGGAGCAGGTTGAGAGTTTCAAGTTCCTTGGTGTCCACATCACCAACAAACTAGAATGGTCCAAATACATCCAGACAGTCGTAAAGAGGGCACGACAAAGCCTATTCCCCCTCAGGAAACTAAAACGATTTGGCATAGGTCCTCAGATCCTCAAAAGGTTCTACAGCTGCAACATCGAGAGCATCCTGACTGGTTGCATCACTGCCTGGTATGACAACTGCTCAGCCTCCAACAGCAAGGCACTACAGAGGGTAATGCATAAAGCCTAGTACATCACTGGGGCTAAACTGCCTGCCATCCAGGATCTCTACACCAAGTGGTGTCAAAGACTCCAGCCACCCCAGTCATATAGTGTTCTCTCTACTACCACATGGCAAGCTGTACCGGAGCGCCAAGTCTAGGACCAAAAGGCTTCTCAACAGCTTTTAGATTTTATCCCCATCGTAACCGTCAAGAGGGTTAAATAACAATGGTTTTCTTGAAAGGGGGAGAATTTGAGCTTTCCAAAAATGCCAGAAGTATTACTGCAATCCTAATATTCAACAAATAGCATTTGTTTTTCCCATAGGAAAATAGCAACCGCAACTCGCATTTGAGTACTGTGGCTAGAGAGCAGCAACACGAATGGATAAATAACAGCGCACGTGGGAAAACAGTCTACATGAAAGTAGGAGAGAGAGTAAACATGATTGTTTCTAGCTGAGATTAGCCTAGTTAAAGTGAAGTGTCCTGGCTTCGCATCAGTAGGAGAGAGAGTAAACATGATTGTTTCTAGCTGAGATTAGCCTAGTTAAAGTGAAGTGTCCTGGCTTCGCATCAGTAGGAGAGAGAGTAAACATGATTGTTTCTAGCTGAGATTAGCCTAGTTAAGTGAAGTGTCCTGGCTTCGCATCAGTAGGAGAGAGAGTAAACATGATTGTTTCTAGCTGAGATTAGCCTAGTTAAGTGAAGTGTCCTGGCTTCGCATCAGTAGGAGAGAGAGTAAACATGATTGTTTCTAGCTGAGATTAGCCTAGTTAAGTGAAGTGTCCTGGCTTCGCATCAGTTCAGAAGATTGACAAGTGACTGAAGTGACTGCCTGAGAGCTGTGTGGGAGAGCAGATCAGCTCACTGAAGAAGTTCATTCTGCACGCAGGCTTAGGGTTGAACAAAACAGATGAAAAGGAGCTTTATGTCAAATTTAATGGCCATTAGTGGAATGTGGAATCATGTGGAATTCTCATCTCGTCACATTTCCATTGACTAAAATTCAAAGTAATTTGTAAGTTATATTTTTTTCCAGGGCATCTCATCTCGTTGTCGTCATTGTTTTAGTCAGGAAAAATAAGTAGTTGACCAGTATTTTTCTTCATAGTTATTGTTGACGAAATCAACACTGGTGTGTGTGTGTGTGTGTGTGTGTGTGTGTGTGTGTGTGTGTGTGTGTGTGTGTGTGTGTGTGTGTGTGTGTGTGTGTGTGTGTGAGTGTGTGTCTCACTGTAGAGGCCAAAGTTCTTGGAGAAGGACTGGGCACAGAACATCTCGAAACCCTGCGTTACAAAGTAGCGCACGGCCCAGGCATCCTTATCCAGACAGCCTGATGCAAAGCCCTGGTACGCTGAGTCAAAGAACACAAACAGCTTCCTCCTCTGGGGAGAGAGAAAACAAAAAAATTAAAACCTACAGAAAATATATATATATATTTTTAAATGTATATATATTTTTTTTTTGTTACATAACGCTGGGCATGTACACACACACACAGCTCTGTCTTACAATTTTTTGGGGGGGACCAACAATTGATTCCATTCAAAATCCTATTTTCACTAACCTCTAACACTAAACCTAACCCTAACCCATAAAACAGTATTTTTACTAATAGCGTTTTAAGGTGGTTTGCTATTCCTGTGAGGACTTCTGGTACTCACAAGTATAGTAAAACATGTGTACACACACACACACACACACACACAGTCTTACCTTCATGACCTCAGCCACCTGCATCCACTCTACGTGTGTAGGGTCTGTGCCGGTGGGATTGTGGGCGCACGCGTGCAAAACAAAGATGGAGTGCTTTGGTGCACTCTGGGACAGGGGTCAAAGGTCAATGTTAGACTACAGGATAGACAAATAACATATTGTGTACTGGGAGTTGATGCACCAAGTTGGTATCGTTAGAAAGCCAAACCTATCCTCTTTTCAACCGTGTGGAAAAAGCTAATTTACTATCTACGTTGACATGACCAGTTAAGATATTCAATATTCACTATTGTGAGGTAAACTCAGAGTTTGGGAGGCGGTCTGGTCTCCATGTCAACACCACCAGTTCAGAGGTCAGCGTCTCACCTCCAGGTCGCCTAGGAAACCGTCCAGATCCAGACCCCGCTTCTCTGCGTCCCAGTACTTATAGGGACGGATGTCCTCGAACCCGGCGTTGGCAAACACAGCGTTGTGGTTCTCTAGAAACAAACAGTAGAGGTTTCCAACACTTTTCTCTAAAGAGGAGTCTTTCTTTGAATGCTTCATGTGTCTTTTGAGGCCTAACATTAGCTGACAACATTAGCTGACATAGTTACAAAGATTAAAAAGTAACATGCTGGACTTAATCACCTACAATGCCTTTGGAAAGTATTCAGACCCCTTGACTTTTTCCACATTTTGTTACATTACAGCCTTATTGTAAAATTGATGAAATAACTCAACTTCTCAGTAATCTACACACAATACCCCATAATGACAAAGCAAAACAGGTTTATTGAAAAATAAAAAACAGAAATACCTTATTTACATAAGTATTCAGAACCTTTGTTATGAGACTCGAAATTGAGCTCAGGTGGATCCTGTTCCATTGATCAGGAACCTAAACTTGATGCCCTCAATCTCACACAAATTATCAATGAACCTACCAGGTACCTCCCCAAAGCCTTAAACACGGGCACCCTCATAGATATCATCCTAACCAACTTCCCCTCTAAATACACCTCTGCTGTCTTCAACCAAGATCTCAGCGATCACTGCCTCATTGCCTGCATCTGTAATGGGTCAGCGGTCAAACGACCTCCACTCATCACTGTAAAACGCTCCCTGAAACACTTCTGCGAGCAGGCCTTTCTAATCGACCTGGCCGGGGTATCCTGGAAGGATATTGATCTCATCCCGTCAGTAGAGGATGCCTGGATATTTTTTTAAATGCATTCCTAACCATCTTAAATAAACATGCCCCATTCAAGAAATTTAGAACCAGGAACAGATATAGCCCTTGGTTCTCCCCAGACCTGACTGCCCTTAACCAACACAAAAACATCCTATGGCGTTCTGCATTAGCATCGAACAGCCCCCGTGATATGCAGCTGTTCAGGGAAGCTAGAAACCATTATACACAGGCAGTTAGAAAAGCCAAGGCTAGCTTTTTCAAGCATAAATTTGCTTCCTGCAACACTAACTCAAAAAAGTTCTGGGACACTGTAAAGTCCATGGAGAATAAGAACACCTCCTCCCAGCTGCCCACTGCACTGAAGATAGGAAACACTGTCACCACTGATAAATCCACCATAATTGAGAATTTCAATAAGCATTTTTCTACGGCTGGCCATGCTTTCCACCTGGCTACTCCTACCCCGGTCAACAGCACTGCACCCCCAACAACACCCCCACCCTTGCTGTCTCTGCCTGGCCGGTTCCCCTCTTTCCACTGGGATTCTCTGCCTCTAACCCTATTACAGGGGCTGGGTCACTGGCTTACTGGGGCTCTCTCATGCCGTCCCTGGAGGGGGTGCGTCACCTGAGTGGGTTGATTCACTGTTGTGGTCATCCTGTCTGGGTTGGCGCCCCCCTTGGGTTGTGCCGTGGCGGAGATCTTTGTGGGCTATACTCAGCCTTGTCTCAGGATGGTAAGTTGGTGGTTGAAGATATCCCTCTAGTGGTGTGGGGGCTGTGCTTTGGCAAAGTGGGTGGGGTTATATCCTTCCTGTTTGGCCCTGTCCGGGGTGACCTCGGATGGGGCCACAGTGTCTCCTGACCCCTCCTGTCTCAGCCTCCAGTATTTATGCTGCAGTAGTTTATGTGTCGGGGGGCTGGGGTCAGTTTGTTATATCTGGAGTACTTCTCCTGTCCTATTCGGTGTCCTGTGTGAATCTAAGTGTGCGTTCTCTAATTCTCTCCTTCTCTCTTTCTTTCTCTCTCTCGGAGGACCCGAGCCCTAGGACCTGAGCTCCAGGACTACCTGACATGATGACTCCTTGCTGTCCCCAGTCCACCTGGCCATGCTGCTGTTCCAGTTTCAACTGACCTGAGCCCTAGGACCATGCCCCAGGACTACCTGACATGATGACTCCTTGCTGTCCCCAGTCCACCTGGCCATGCTGCTGCTCCAGTTTCAACTTCCACCTGACTGTGCTGCTGCTCCAGTTTCAACTGTTCTGCCTTATTATTATTCGACCATGCTGGTCATTTATGAACATTTGAACATCTTGGCCATGTTCTGTTATAATCTCCACCCGGCACAGCCAGAAGAGGACTGGCCACCCCACATAGCCTGGTTCCTCTCTAGGTTTCTTCCTAGGTTTTGGCCTTTCTAGGGAGTTTTTCCTAGCCACCGTGCTTCTACACCTGCATTGCTTGCTGTTTGGGGTTTTAGGCTGGGTTTCTGTACAGCACTTTGAGATATCAGCTGATGTACGAAGGGCTATATAAATAAATTTGATTTGATTTGATTTGAACAGCAACTCGCCCAAGCCTTCCCCATTTCTCCTTCTCCCAAATCCATTCAGCCGATGTTCTGAAAGAGCTGCAAAATCTGGACCCCTACAAATCAGCCGGGCTAGACAATCTGGACCCTTTCTTTCTAAAATTATCTGCCGAAATTGTTGCCACCCCTATTACTAGCCTGTTCAACCTCTCTTTCGTGTCATCTGAGATTCCCAAAGATTGGAAAGCAGCTGCGGTCATCCCCCTCTTCAAAGGGGGGGACACTCTTGATCCAAACTGCTACAGACCTATATCTATCCTACCGTGCCTTTCTAAGGTCTTCGAAAGCCAAGTCAACAAACAGATTACCGACCATTTCGAATCTCACCATACCTTCTCTGCTATGCAATCTGGTTTCAGAGCTGGTCATGGGTGCACCTCAGCCACACTCAAGGTCCTAAACGATATCTTAACCGCCATCGATAAGAAACATTAATGTGCAGCCGTATTCATTGATCTGGCCAAGGCTTTCGACTCTGTCAATCACCACATCCTCATCGGCAGACTCGACAGCCTTGGTTTCTCAAATGATTGCCAGCCTGGTTCACCAACTACTTCTCTGATAGAGTTCAGTGTGTCAAATCGGAGGGTCTGCTGTCCGGACCTCTGGCAGTCTCTATGGGGGTGCCACAGGGTTCAATTCTTGGACCGACTCTCTTCTCTGTATACATCAATGAGGTCGCTCTTGCTGCTGGTGAGTCTCTGATCCACCTCTACGCAGACGACACCATTCTGTATACTTCCGGCCCTTCTTTGGACACTGTGTTAACAACCCTCCAGGCAAGCTTCAATGCCATACAACTCTCCTTCCGTGGCCTCCAATTGCTCTTAAATACAAGTAAAACTAAATGCATGCTCTTCAACCGATCGCTACCTGCACCTACCCGCCTGTCCAACATCACTACTCTGGACGGCTCTGACTTAGAATACGTGGACAACTACAAATACTTAGGTGTCTGGTTAGACTGTAAACTCTCCTTCCAGACCCATATCAAACATCTCCAATCCAAAGTTAAATCTAGAATTGGCTTCCTATTTCGCAACAAAGCATCCTTCACTCATGCTGCCAAACATACCCTTGTAAAACTGACCATCCTACCAATCCTCGACTTTGGCGATGTCATTTACAAAATAGCCTCCAATACCCTACTCAACAAATTGGATGCAGTCTATCACAGTGCAATCCGTTTTGTCACCAAAGCCCCATATACTACCCACCATTGCGACCTGTACGCTCTCGTTGGCTGGCCCTCGCTTCATACTCGTCGCCAAACCCACTGGCTCCATGTCATCTACAAGACCCTGCTAGGTAAAGTCCCCCTTATCTCAGCTCGCTGGTCACCATAGCATCTCCCACCTGTAGCACACGCTCCAGCAGGTATATCTCTCTAGTCACCCCCAAAACCAATTCTTTCTTTGGCCGCCTCTCCTTCCAGTTCTCTGCTGCCAATGACTGGAACGAACTACAAAAATCTCTGAAACTGGAAACACTTATCTCCCTCACTAGCTTTAAGCACCAACTGTCAGAGCAGCTCACAGATTACTGCACCTGTACATAGCCCACCTATAATTTAGCCCAAACAACTACCTCTTTCCCAACTGTATTTAATTTTTATTTATTTATTTATTTTGCTCCTTTGCATTCCCATTATTTTTATTTCTACTTTGCACATTCTTCCATTGCAAAACTACCATTCCAGTGTTTTACTTGCTATATTGTATTTACTTTGCCACCATGGCCTTTTTTGCCTTTACCTCCCTTCTCACCTCATTTGCTCACATTGTATATAGACTTGTTTATACTGTATTATTGACTGTATGTTTGTTTTACTCCATGTGTAACTCTGTGTCGTTGTATCTGTCGAACTGCTTTGCTTTATCTTGGCCAGGTCGCAATTGTAAATGAGAACTTGTTCTCAACTTGCCTACCTGGTTAAATAAAGGTAAAATAAATAAATAAATAAAAAATCCTCCTTGACATGTTTCTATAACTTGATTGGGGTCCACCCGTGGTAAATTCAACTGTTTGGATATGATTTGGAAAGGCACACACCTGTCTATATAACGTCCCGCATTGAAGGTCCACAAGAACACAGTGGCCTCCATCATTCTTAAATGGGAGAAGTTTGGAACCACCAAGACTCTTCCTAGAGCTGGCCGCCCAGCCAAATTGAGAAATCTGGGGGAGAAGGGCCTTGGTCAGGGAGGTGACCAAGAACCCGATGGTCACTCTGACAGAGCTCTAGAGTTCCTCTGTGGAGATGGGAGAACCTTCCAAAAGGACAACCATCTCTGCAGCACTCCACCAATCAGGCCTTTATGGTAGAGTGGCCAGATGGAAGCCACTCCTCAGTAAAAGGCATATGACAGCCCACTTGGAGTTTGCCAAAAGGCACCTAAAGACTCTTAGACCATGAGAAACAAGATTCTCTGGTCTGATGAAACCAAGATTGAACTATTTGGCCTGAATACCAAGTGTCACGCCTGGAGGAAGCCTGGCACCATCCCTACGGTGAAGCATGGTGGTGGCAGCATCATGCTGTGGCGATGTTTTTAAGCAGCAGGGACTGATGAACAGAGCAAAGTACAGATAGATCCTTGATGAAAACCTGCTCCAGAGCGCTCAAGACCTCAGACTGGGGTAAAGGTTGAACTTCCAACAGGACAACAACCCTAATCACACAGCCAAGACAATGATGCAGGAGTGGCCTCGGGACAAGTCTTTTTTAAATGTCCTTGAGTGGCCCAGCCAGAGCCCGGACTTGAACCCGATCGAACATCTCTGGAGAGACCGGAAAATAGCTGTGCAGCAACGCTCCCGAATGGCAGGGTCTCCCGAGTGGCGCAACGGTCTGAGGCACTACATCTCAGTGCTAGAGGCATCACTACAGACCCTGGTTTGATTCCAGGCTGTATCACAACTGGCTGTGATTGGGAATCCCATAGGGCGACGCACAATTGGCCCAGCGTCGTCCGGGTTTGGCTGGGGTAGGCCAGCATTGTAAATAAGAATTTGTTCTTAACTGACTTGCCTAGTTAAAGATTAAATAAAAATGTTATAAAAAAAAAGAATCCCCATCCAACCTGACAGAGCTTGAGAGGATATGCAGAGAAGAATGGGAGAAACTCCCCAAATACAGGTGTGCCAAGCTTGACGCTGTAATCGCTGCCAAAGGTGCTTCAACAAAGTACAGAGTAAAGGGTCTGAATACTTATGTAAATGTGATATTTCAGTCTAGTATTTTTAATAAATTAGCAAAAAAAAATGTTTTTTTAACTGTTTTTGCTTTGTCATTATGGGGTATTGTGTGCAGATTGATGAGAAGAAAAAATATATATCAATTTTAGAATAAGGCTGTAACGTAACAAAATGTGGAAAAAGGTCAAGGGGTCTGAATACTTTCCCAAGGCACTGTATATAGTAACCTATTAATGAACTATTAAGAGGACAATTTAGCAGTATAAGGTCCAGATAAGATAACAATAACAATGAAAAGTTTATATCTTATTTGAGGACATTCATACAGCCCTGAATCAGCCGTACGAGCAGAGATGTAAACAGGTGTTTAAGTGTTGTCGTTCCTGTGTGCATGTGTGTGTGTGTGTGTGTGTGTGTGTGTACCCCAGGTAGGCGCTGAGACATAGACAGGTGTTTTTGTGTTGTCATTCCCGTTGTACCAGCGTCTGAGAAACTCTGCCCCCATCTTCAGAGCACCTGTACCCCCCAGACACTGCACCGCTCCCACCTGATAGAGATAGGCAGGAAGCGAGCGTGAGAGAGAGATAGGGGGTGAGGGAGAGTGAGAGAGGGTGACCGAGAGAGAGAGAGACAGTAGAGAGAGAGAGGGAGAGATAGACAGAGGGAGAGAGAAGGTGGTGGCTGATACACACTAATTAAGTGACTTGATAACTACTTAGGAGCAATGTAGCGCACCAGTACAAATTTAAATACATTCCTTTAAATTCAGCTTAATATCTGCATAATCATGCACACAAAACAACTCCCCTAACACAATCACACTTCAAAAACGACCCTACCCTGTTCTCCTGGATGGCAGGGCTGTCTTCTCCCAGGGCGATCTTGGATGCAGAGGACCTAAACTCAGGCAGACCCAGAATGGCCAGGTACTCATGGTTCAGACTGTTGTCCGCTACGATGATCTTCTCCACCTTCTTAACTACGGGCAGCACCCAGGGCTGGCCCTCATCTGTCCTGTAGGCTGGAGGGAAGAGACAGTTTTACAGGTTAAGTTTGTTTTACGGTGCAAATGTTGCAGTAGCCCAATTCTGGCCCTATGGCTCTCTCTCCAGCTGGCATTACTGCCTTGGTGAGCAACCCACTCAAGAGGGGAAGGTGCCAATGAACACTGACAACCTGAGGAGAGATCTAACTCAGATGGAAATGTCACAAACACTCTCACCTGCGCTCTACTACACCAGAAGCTTTACTGCTCTGCAAGATCCAAGTAGACTAATATGTAATTAGGCCTACCGTATGTCTCATCCACATGAAAAAATACTATAGTATACTATGGTATAAATATTATAGTGTTCACTGTAGTGTTTTCGCAGTCTTTACTGTAGTATTTACAGTTTACTACAGTATTTAAATGGTATACTAAAGTATTTCATATAGTGTTTTTAAGGATTGTATGATACTGTAGTATTTAGTACTGTAGTGTTTTTGCTGACTTTAGTATACTGTAGTATTTACTGTAGTGTTTTAACAGACTGTAGTATACTGTTGTTTTTGCAGACATTACTGTAGTATTTACTATAGCGTTTTTATTTTATTATCTTTGACATCAAAGTGCAGGCTTTGTCCTTGAGGAAACCTACTGGAGAAATACCTGTGTAAATAAGGTATATCTGTTTTAGTTATTTTTAATACATTTGCAAAAAAATTCTAGAAACCTGTTTTTGCTTTGTCATTATTGGGTATTGTGTGTAGATTAATGATGAAAATGGTTTATTTAATACATTTTAGAATAAGGCTGTACAGTGCTTCGCAAAAGTATTCATCCCCATTGGCGTTTTTCCTATTTTGTTGCATTACAACCTGTAATTTAAATGTATTTTTATTTAGATTTCATGTAATGGACATACACAAAATAGTCCAAATTGGTGAAGTGAAATGAAAAAATTACTTGCTACGAAGCCCCTAAATAAGTTCTGGTGCAACCAGTTACCCTCAGAAGTCACATAATTAGTCAAATAATGTCCACCTGTGTGCAATCTACGTGTCACATGAACTGTCACATGATCTCAGTATATATACACCTGCTCTGAAAGGCCCCAGAGTCTGCAACCCCACTAAGCAAGGGGCACCATCAAGCAAGTGGCACCATGAAGACCAAGGAGCTCTCCAAACAGGTCAGGGACAAAATTGTGGAAGTACAGATCAGGGTTGGGTTATAAAGAAATACCCGAAACTTTGAACATTCCATGGAACACCATTAAATCCATTATTAAAAAATGGAAAGAATACGGCACCACAACAAACCTTCCAAGAGAGGGCTCAAGAACACTCAACACTCAAGAACCAGGCAATGAGGGCATTAATCAGAGGCAACAAAGAGACCAAAGATAACCCTGAAGGAGCTGCAAAGCTCCACGGTGCAGATTGGAGTATCTGTCCATAGGACCCCTTTAAGCCATACACTCCACAGAACTGGGCTTTAAGGACGTGTCACGCCCTGACCTGAGTATTCTTTGTTTTCTTTATATATTTTGGTTAGGTCAGGGTGTGACATGGGTGATGTATGTGTTTTTGTACTGTCTAGGGTTTTTTGTAGGTTTATGGGGTTGTTTACCATCTAGGTGTTTATGTATGTCTATGGTTGCCTAGATTGGTTCTCAATTAGAGGCAGCTGGTTATCGTTGTCTCTGATTGGGAACCATATTTAGGCATCCATCTTCTTTGGGTATTTCGTGGGTTATTGTCAATGTTATGTTGCTTGTTAGCACAGTGTTTCTTTAGCAGTCACATTCGCCTTGTTAGTTTGTTTGTTTGGTTAGTGTACTTCGTGTTTTTCGTCTTTCATTAAAAAGATGTATTCACATCACGCTGCGCTTTGGTCTCCTCAATACGACGATCGTGACAGGAAGAGTGGCCAGAAAAAAAGCCATTGCTTAAAGAAAAAAATAGGCAAACACGTTTGCCAAAAGGCATGTGGGAGACTCCCCAAACATATTGGAGAAGGTACTCTGGTCAGATGAGACTAAATTTGAGCATTTTGACCATCAAGGAAAACACTATGTCTGGTGCAAACCCAACACCTCTCATCACCCCAAGAACACCATCCCCCACAGTGAAGCATGGTGGTGGCAGTGTGACGACCCTCCCACTCTGTCTGCCGTATTCTCTCTTTGTTCTTGTTTCCTTATTAGGATGCCGGTGGGCGGAGTTGGGAGGGTCGTCAGCTACATGGGAAACACCTGGGTCCAGTGTGTCCCAGGATAAATACACGACTTCCCCATTCACGGAGGAGACTCTGTCCATGCAGACACCTTTACAGATTTGGTTGTGTATCTTGGTGGCCTTTTGGTTGTTTGCTTTGGGACCTTTCAACACCCTGCATTATCACATTCATGCATGCAAAACACTCACTTACACTACTGATTACTGATTACACACACCATTGTATATTGTACTTAGTTTACTTTATTTAATAAATATGTTTTATCTCCACGTTGTCTCCCTTTTGTTACAGGCTTTGAGCCGGTTCGTGGCAGCAGCATCATGCTGTGGGGATGTTTTTCATCGGCAGGGACTGGGAAACTGGTCAGAATTGAAGGAATGATGAATGGCGCTAAATATAGGGAAATTCTTGAGGGAAACCGGTTTCAGTCTTCCAGAGATTTGAGACTGGGACAGAGGTTCACCTTCCAGCAGCACAATGACCCTAAGCATACTGCTAAAGCAACACTCGAGTGGTTTAAGGGGAAACATTAAAATGTATTGTAATGGCCTAGTCAAAGCCCAGACCTCAATGCAATTGAGAATCTGTGGTATGACTTAAAGATTGCTATACACCAGCGGAACCCACCCCATTTGAAGGAGCTGGAGCAGTTTTGCCTTGAAAAATGGACAAAAATCCCAGTGGCTAGATGATAACAGAATTATGTTCTCCAGGTACATCACCCAATTTAATTATATTACTCTGTCTGCAAACCAGAATTTGTATGATCCTGGTCGAATGAAACAGACAGAGGCCCAGCTAAATAGTCAAAAAGGTTTATTCACGGAACGTTCTGAAGTCAAGAATACAAAACAATTAATTTTATACTGACTTCTCACGCCCACACATTCACACAGCCATACGCACACACAAACAGACTCACACACATGTCCTGCTCCGCACACACTATCTGTCTCACTCCCCAGCCGACAGAGATGGTGATTTTGTCCTTGAGACGTACTCCCCGTTCTCTCCCAAATCTCTAGTCAGGTCGGCACCAAGCTCAGACAGTCTGTGTTTAAAATACCATAGACATATTGTCTTTACCCTAATTCTGACTAGGACTACACATTTATTGATACACATTTATTGATTATGACTTTATACATTCTAAACAATTCCATACAATTATATGTATATATTTCAGGGCGGAATATTCTAATCATTCAATTAACAGACAATTCTCACCTATCACTAGATGTGTCAAGCTTATAGAGACATACCCCAAGAGACTTGCAGCTATAATTGCTGCAAAAGGTGGCTCTACAAAGTATTGATTTTGGGGGGTGAATAATTATGCACACTCAAGTTTACTGTTTTTTTTGTCTTATTTCTTGTTTGTTTCACAATAAAAAATATTTTGCATCTTCAAAGTGGTAGGCATGTTGTGTAAATCAAATGATACAAACCCCCCCAAAATAAATTTGAATTCCAGGTTGTAAGGCAACAAATTAGGAAAAATGCCATGGGGGGTGAATACTTTCGCAAGCCACTGTAACGTAACAAAATGTGAAAAAAGTAAAGGGGTCTGAGTGCACAGTATACTTTCCGAATGCACTTTATAGTATCCTACAGCAGTAATTCCCAAACTGTGGGGGTGCAAAGGGTCAGAACTCAGTCTGGCTTTCAACTTACTACTGAAAGTTGCATTAGTAGAATGCTCAAGGTGCAATTTCATTGGGTAGTGCATCAGCAGATTTCCTCAAGTCATGTCAGTCATTGCAGACCTTAGAGAGCTACAGTTGAAGTCGGAAGTTTACATACACCTTAGCCAAGTACATTTAAAAACTCAGCTTTTCGCAACTCCTGACATTTAATCCAAGTAAAAATTCCCTTTCTTAGGTCAGTTAGGGTCATCACTTTATTTGAAGAATGTGAAATGTCAGAATAATAGTAGAGAGAATGATTTATTTCAGCTTTTATTTCTTTCATCACATTCCCAGTGGGTCAGAAATTTACATACACTCAATTAGTATTTGGTAGCATTGCATTTAAATTGTTTAACTTGGGTCAAACACTTCGGGTAGCCTTCCACAAGCTTCCCACAATAAGTTGGGTGAATTTTGGCCCATTCCTCCTGACAGAGCTGGTGTAACTGAGTCAGATTTGTAGGCCTCCTTGCTCACACACGCTTTTTCAGTTCTGCTCACAAATGTTCTATACGATTGAGGTCAGGGCTTTGTGATGGCCACTCCAATACCTTGACTTTGTTGTCCTTAAGCCATTTTGCCACAACTTTGGAAGTATGCTTGGGGTCATTGTCCATTTGGAATACCCATTTGCGACCAAGCTGTAACTTCCTGACTGATGTATTGAGATGTTGCTTCAATATGTCCATATAATTTTCCATCCTCATGATGTCCATCCCCATGTGCAGTTGCAAACCGTAGTCTGGATTTTTCATGGCGGTTTTGGAGCAGTGGCTTCTTCCTTGCTGAGCGGCCATTCAGGTTATGTCGCTATAGGACTCGTTTTACTGTAGATATAGATACTTGTGTACCTGTTTCCTCCAGCACCTTCACAAGGTCCTTTGCTGTTGTTCTTGGATTGTTTTCCACTTTTCACACTAAAGTAAGTTCATCTCTTGGAGACAGAATGTGTCTCCTTCCTGAGCGATATAACGGCTGCGTGGTCCCAAGGTGTTTATACTTGCGTACTATTGTTTGTACAGATGAACGTGGTACCTTCAGGCATTTGGAAATTGCTCCCAAGGATGAACCAGACTTGTGGAGGTCTACAATTTTTTTTCTGAGATTTTGGCTGATTTCTTTTGAATTCCCATGATGTCAAGCGAAGAGGCACTGAGTTTGAAGGTAGGCCTTGAAATACATCCACAGGTACACCTTCAATTGACTCAAATTATGTCAATTAGCCTATCAGAAGCTTGTAACGCCATGGTATCATTTTCTGAAATTTTCCAAGCTGTTTAAAGGCACAGTCAACTTAGTGTATGTAAACTTCTGACCCACTGGAATTGTGATACAGTGAATTATAAGTGAAATAATCAGTCTGTAAACAATTGTTGGAAAAATGACTTGTGACATGCACAAAGTAGATGTCCTAACTGACTTGCCAAAACTATAGTTTGTTAACAAGAAATTTGTTGAGTGGTTGAAAAACAAGTTTTAATGACTCCAACCTAAGTGTATGTAAACTTCCGACTTCAACTGTATTTATAATTTGTCAGAAATGTCCAGAACAACTAACCCATGTCAGCTAACATTTTTTTAGTCACTCAAATATCACATGAACACATAAGGAATTAGCTTTAAAACTGCAACACTTTCTCTGCACCCCATGACAAATGTTCATTTATCTGCATGTCCAGCCATGTTCTTTTCAGGACAACCAGGGCTACAAGTAGAACACAACCAGGGCTACAAGTAGAACACAAGTAGAGCACAACCAGGGCTACAAGTAGAACACAACCAGGGCTACAAGTAGAACACAACCAGGGCTACAAGTAGAACACAACCAGGGCTACAAGTAGAACACAACCAGGGCTACAAGTAGAACACAACCAGGGCTACAAGTAGAACACAAAATAATTTCACATAAACAGTTACATTCATGAGTTTTATTGACAAACGTCAACAACAAAAAAATAAGATCCTGCAAAGCAAAAACCTGATGATAAAAATGTATCTATATAAATGCAGTAAGTACAGACATTGTTTGGTCAGTGGGAAATGTATGTCCAACTAGTCCGTGACAATTGTTTGGAGTTTGTGACAGCAACTGTGAGCTTATTACAGTATTATTATGCTATGTAGAAGAACCCCTTACCTTTTAACGACTATTGTATAGCTTGTGAGTGTTGTAGAGCAAAACATGTTACATGTGCGAGTTCGTGAGAGTCTCAGATTTTCATAGATCGCTTTGTAGCTCAAACCATTCTGACTCTACAGATGATTTTGTAAAAAGACCCAGCCCTGGGCCCCTTCGAGACCCTTGTCTCACAAACATTGCTCTAGCTCAGCCCATGTTAACCACACAGACTAATGGTTGGTACCCAACAGATGCAAAAGAAATAGATAAACACACAATGTTTAAAAGGGGTTAGAGGTCCTCAATCACAACGAACGGCACGATGGTAGGACTCATTGGGTTAAAATGGCAAAATAAAGCCTCCATCCCATGGCAAAATGTATGGAATTGCAGGAAATAAGCTTTAAAACTGCTAAATTTTCTCTCTGCCAACCAGAGGGGTGTGAACAGTTTGTTTCATGAACAGTGCTTGTGCCAATAGAAATAGACGTGTTATACCTACAGTTTACAACAGAATTCTATAGTAAGTACTTTAGTATTCTATAGTAAACTGAAGTATTTTTTTTAAGTGGGTGGTGGTCAACTCTGCAAAGGTTGTTTTTTTTAATAGTTTAAACGGATCAGGCTACAACCTGATGAATGTCAAAGACTGCGGCTGTGCACTTTCCTCTGCTGTCCTAAATTCCAGTCAGACATCACTGATAAGAAAGCCAAACTAGTAAGTTACTAAATCAGAGTAAACAGTGTTGTTGAGCTAAAGAGGAGAGGGCACTCCTGTCTACAGACTCTTACCTACTCAACTATTATAGTCTGTAAACTGTCTGAAAACATACTTCCACATCCACTTTCTAAAAGAGCCCGACTAACTGTATAATTTGTGACTGAAGTTCAAGAGAAGGGACATGGGTCTATCTGCTCTATGAGCATGTAAACACATGGTGTAGCATATGTACATATGCCAGTTATTTTCAGCCAGCTGACCACAGTACCAGTCTAATGTTAGTCTACTACAGGAAGGAATTACTGGGCCGTAGGCCTGACCTGTGCTAATCAGGGAAATTCAAACGGTTCTGACCTGCACTGCGGAGAGAGAGCAGGGGGAGGGGGAAAGAGCAAACGCAGTGTCACCATACAGCAGGTTTACACTTTGAGCATTCTGACAGCGTCCTTGCGCAAAATAGTATGCAGCATCATCTGGATATGTATGCAACAAAAGTTCAAAATGCACATTCTGATACCATTTCTGTTTGTAAATGGGTATACCCCCTTGGGTTCTCAAGAGCTAGTTTAGGCACTGATCCAACAACATCCATCCTTTCCTCATTTCAAGTATTCTTCATTGATATGATTGGATTGGTCAAAGCTATGGCCGTCATTGTAAATAAGAATTTGTTCTTAACTGACTTGCCTAGTTAAATTTTAAAAATATATATATATAAAACATTACATGTAGTGGAATGCTTGCTTACACCCATCCAATCATGTTAGCGATTACTTCAGGTAAGGCATTGAGGCATACATTTACAGGGCCTTCAGAAAGTATTCACACCCCTGGACTTTTTCCACATTTTGTTGTGTTACAAAGTGGGATTAAAAATGTTTTAATTGTTATTTTTTTGTCAACGATCTAGCCAAAATACTATGTAATGTCAAAGTGAAAGAATAATTCTAACATTTGTAAAAAAAAAATTTTTTTATGAAAAATAAAACACTAATATATCCTGATTAGATTCAACACCCTGAGTCAATACATGTTAAAGTCACATTTGGCAGCGATTACAGCTGTGAGTCTTTCTGGGTAAGTCTCTAAGAGCTTTCCACACCTGGATCGTGCAACATTTGCCTATTATTTTCTAAATTCTTCAAATGGTTGTTGATTATTGCTGGACAACCATTTTCAGGTCTTGCCATAGATTTATTTTCAAGCAGATTTAAGTCAAAACTGTTAAATCGACCACTCAACAACATTCACTGTCTTCTTGGTAAGCAACTCCAGTGTATACAGTACTTGTGTTTAAGGTTATTGTCCTGCTGAAAGCTGAATTAATCTCCCAGTGTCTGGTGGAAAGCAGACTGAAACAGATTTTCCTATAGGATTTTGACTGTGCTTAGCTCCATTTTGTAATGAATACTCAGGGAGAAAAAGGTGTAGATTCACACGCAGCAGGTGTTTAATTCACCTTCACAGAAGGCAGGAATCGTGGTCACAGGCAGGCAATGGTCATACACAGGTAGGCAAACACGCAGGTGAATCAAAACTAAGACTGAAGGCTATAACTGGTTCTCACAAACGAGCTAGGAAAAGGCTTAGTAGAGTCAAAACGAACAATACCTCACAAAGGCACAAACAGAATGAACTGAACTAAATAAGGAGCTGATGAGACCAGGTGAGTAACTCACACAGGTGAAATCAATGAACAAAAATGAAAGACAGAGCTATGTTCAAGAACACAAAGAAACAGGGCTACGTTTAAGAACATAATGAAACAGAACACAAGGTTGACTAAGAAAATAAATACAGAACCTTACACATTTACATTTACCTTACACACATCCTTTATTTTATATGCTGAAAATCCCAGTCCTTAATGATTACAAGCATACCCATAACATGATGCAGCCACCACAATGCTTGAAAATATGGAGAGTGGTACTAAGTAATGTGTTCTATTGGATTTGTCCCAAACATAATAATAATAATAATAATAATATCATATGCCATTTAGCACACACTTTTTAAGTGTCTTACACTCATGAGTGTATACATTTTACATATGGGTGGCCCCAGCGGGAATCGAAACCACAAAACACTTTGTATTCAGTACAAAAGATTAATTGCCTTGCCACATTTTTTGCAGTATTACTTTAGTGCATTGTTGCAAAAAGGATGCATGTTTTGGAATATTTATATTCTGTACAGGCTTCCTTCTTTTCACTCTGTCAATTAGCTTAGTATTGTGGAGTAACTACAATGTTGTTGATCCATCCTTCGTATTCTCCTATCACAGCCATTAAACTCTAACTGTTTTTAAAGTCACCATTGGCCTCATGGTGAAAATACCTAAGCGGTTTATTCCCCTCTGGCAACTGAGTTAGGATGAAGCCTGTATCTTTGTAGTGACTGGGTGTATTGATACACCATCCAAAGAGTAATGAATAACTTCACCACGCTCAAAGGGATAGTCAATGTCTGTTTTTTTTTATTTTTTTATCCATCTACCAATAGGTGCTCTTCTTTGCGAGGCATTGGAAAACCTCCCTGGTCTTTGTGGTTGAATCTGTGCTTGAAATTCACTGCTCGACTGAGAGACCTTACAGATAATGATATGTGCGTGGTACCGAGATGAGGTAAACACTGTTATTGCACACAGAGTGAGTCCATGCAAACTATTATTTGACTTGTTAAGCAACCTTTTACTTCTGAACGTATTTAGGCATGCCATAACAAAGGGGTTGAAACCTTATTGACTCAAGACATTTCAGCTTTTCATTTTTAATTAATCTCTAAAAAGATGATTCTACTTTGACATTATGGGGCATGTCACGTTCTGACCTTAGTTCTTTTATTATGTCTTTGTTTTAGTATGGTCAGGGCGTGAGTTGGGTGGGTTGTCTATGTTCCTATTTCTATGTTTTGCTATTTCTGTGTTTGGCCTGAGTGAGGCGCACGGTGCGGTACATAGCAGCGCCTCGTATCGGCCGGGCTAGAGTGGGCATCGAGCCAGGTGCCATGAAGCCAGGCGCATCTGGTCTCCAGTGCGTCTCCTTGGGCCGGGGTACATGGCACCAGCCCTACGCATGAAGTCCCCGGTTCGCCAGCACAGCCCAGTGCGGGCTATTCCACCTCGCCGCACTGGCCTGGCTACGGGGAGCATTCAGCCAGGTAGGGTTGGGCAGGCTCAGTGCTCAAGAGTTCCAGTGCGCCTTCACGGTCCGGTCTATCCGGTGCCACCTCCACGCACCAGCACTCCGGTGGCAGCCCCCCGCACCAGGCTGTCTCTCCGTCTCCTTCCTACAGGTGCTCCCACCTACTCAGCGCTGTCAGAGTCTTCCTCCTGCCCAGCGCTGCCAGAGTCGCCCGTCCGGTGCTTCCGGAATCTCCTGTCCATTCGGGACCCGTGGCTTGGGTCGCAAGTCCGTGGTCCGCGGCGAGGGTCGACGCGTTAGAGGCCACAGAGGCGGGTAAAGAGGCGGAGAAGGACTATGGTGGAGTGGGGTCCATGTCCCGCGCCAGAGCCGCCACCGTGGACAGACACCCACCCAGACCCTCCCCTATAGGTTTAGGTTTTGCGGCCGGAGTCCGCACCTTGGGGGGGGGGGGTTACTGTCATGTTCTGACCTTAATTATTTTATTATGTCTTTGTTTTAGTATGGTCATGGTGTGAGTTGGGTGGGTTGTCTATGTTTCTTTTTCTATGATTTGCTATTTCTGTGTTTGGCCTGGTATGGTTCTCAATCAGAGGCAGCTGTCAATCGTTGTCCCTGATTGAGAACCATATTTAGGTAGCATGTTTTCTATTGTTTTGTTGGGTGATTATTTTCTGTTTTCTGTTGTGTGTCTGCACCAGCCAGAACGGTTTTCGGTTGTCGGTTTATTGTTTTTGTTTTTGTTCAGTGTTCAAGTTCTTTATTAAAAGATATGGACACATACCACACTGCACCTTGGTCCTCACCTTCTTCCACCATCGACGACCGTTACAGGGCATTGTGTGTAAGCCAGTAACAAAACAATGTAAATGTAAGCCATTTTAAATTCAGGCTGTAATACAACTAAATGTGGAAAAAGTCAAGGGGTATGAATACTTTCTGAAATAACTGTAAAGTGTTCCAATAGGACCCTAATCCACCACCGTTTTTCCATCTCTTATGAATTGTTAATAGAGGGTTTAACACCATGTGACAACAACAGAGCTTTGGCCAGTTCTCTGGCGTAGCTCTGCTCAAATGTAGCGCAATGCAAATCCTTTAGTCCGGAGAGGCCAAGCAAGCAGTCACAGATCACACATGGAGATTTCAGCCTTTACACTGCAGTGTTAAATAATAATTACAACACTCCATACAAAGATCCAGTCAGAAGAATGGTCATGTGTGAGTGCACTGCACTGTGTGACTAAATGGACATTTGGGTTGTGTGACAATAAGAAAGGGGATTCTGTCTACAGTCTCTCATAGGAGGATCGTAGAAAGAGTGAATGGGAGTGAATTACTTCATGATTACAGTCAATTTATCTTAACTTAAAGTGATATGACCATGACTCATTGATCTCCAGCTACAACTACCGGTATGTTCCAGTCTGTTCCAGTCCTCCTTACTGCAGTGACAGACACTTCTTTGGATGACTGCCAACGACAGGTTATATAGGCCTTGCTAGGCTATCTAGGGATCCTGGACAATCAGCACGGAAAGCAAAGGACATCATGCTATCCTGATTGATTGGATAGGTGAAAAGGTTTCAACACATAGAACACATCCAGTCTGTCACAACATTGAGGGAGAATGCAAAAAGGTGACACTTTACTTGAAACCCAGTGTCATAGCACGTTATGACACAGTCAAACATGTCATATGTCATAAAAGCTTACATAACTTGCCATAACCTGTTATAATATGGTCATAACACTGTCATGACATAGATTTAGACTTGTTGTGACATATATTGCATACTTTTATGGCTGGTTATGACACCTACATAAGTGTCAAAACCTAAAACCTACCACACAAGGCAAAGCATTCCATTAGACCACAGCTTGTGTCAACAGTATGATTCTGTTATGTAAAAATAAAAAATTGACCATGTTAAAGTATCATTGCAATTGCGCAAACATTGATGTCAGACATGCGCCTACCTCAATGCTCTGCTGATGATGACTGGGATGAATGCAGGAGCAGATTTCAGGAGCAGGACAAGACATCCTCTTTTTGACTGATGACTGATATAAGGGCATGTACATTATAGGTCTACCTGGCTTATATGATTATGAGGGTCATAATGCTTCTTGACCGTTTTATAAAGTGTAGTTTCTTAGTCCAAGTAAAGTGACACAGGATGGTCATAATGCTTCTTGGCCGTTTTATAAAGTGTAGTTTCTTAGTCCAAGTAAAGTGACACAGGATGGTCATAATGCTTCTTGACCGTTTTATAAAGTGTAGTTTCTTAGTCCAAGTAAAGTGACACAGGATGGTCATAATGCTTCTTGACCGTTTTATAAAGTGTAGTTTCTTAGTCCAAGTAAAGTGACACAGGATGGTCATAATGCTTCTTGACCGTTTTATAAAGTGTAGTTTCTTAGTCCAAGTAAAGTGACACAGGATGGTCATAATGCTTCTTGACCGTTTTATAAAGTGTAGTTTCTTAGTCCAAGTAAAGTGACACAGGATGGTCATAATGCTTCTTGACCGTTTTATAAAGTGTAGTTTCTTAGTTCAAGTAAAGTGACACAGGATGGTCATAATGCTTCTTGACCGTTTTATAAAGTGTAGTTTCTTAGTTCAAGTAAAGTGACACAGGATGGCCAAAATGCTTCTTGACCGTTTTATAAAGTGTATTTTCTTAGTCCAAGTAAAGTGACACAGGATGGTCATAATGCTTCTTGACCGTTTTATAAAGTGTATTTTCTTAGTTCAAGTAAAGTGACACAAGATGGTCATAATGCTTCTTGACCGTTTTATAAAGTGTAGTTTCTTAGTCCAAGTAAAGTGACACAGGATGGTCATAATGCTTCTTGACCGTTTTATAAAGTGTATTTTCTTAGTTCAAGTAAAGTGACACAGGATGGTCATAATGCTTCATGACAATGTCATAAAGTGTATTTTCTTAATCCAAGTAAAGTGACACAGGATGGCCATTATGCTTCTTGACAATGTCATAAAGTGTATTTTCTTAGTCCAAGTAAAGTGACACAGGATGGCCATTATGCTTCTTGACAGTGTCATAAAGTGTATATTCTTAGTCCAAGTAAAGTGACACAGGATGGTCATAATGCTTCTTGACAGTGTCATTAAATGTATTTTCTTAGTCCAAGTAAAGTGACACAGGATGGTCATAATGCTTCTTGACAGTGTCATTAAATGTATTTTCTTAGTCCAAGTAAAGTGACACAGGATGGTCATAATGCTTCTTGACAGTGTCATTAAATGTATTTTCTTAGTCCAAGTAAAGTGACACAGGATGCTTCTTGACAGTGTCATTAAATGTATTTTCTTTCTTGACACAGGATGTCATAAAGTGTGTATTTTCTTAGTCCAAGTCCAAAAGTGACACAGGATGGCCATTATGCTTCTTGACACTGTCATAAAGTGTATTTTCTTAGTCCAAGTAAAGTGACACAGGATGGTCATAATGCTTCTTGACAGTGTCATAAAGTGTATTTTCTTAGTCCAAGTAAAGTGACACAGGATGGCCATTATGCTTCTTGACAATGTCATAATGTGTATTTTCTTAGTCCAAGTAAAGTGACACAGGATGACCATTATGCTTCTTGACACTGTCATAAAGTGTATTTTCTTAGTCCAAGTAAAGTGACACAGGATGGTCATAATGCTTCATGACACTGTCATAAAGTGTATTTTCTTAGTCCAAGTAAAGTGACACAGGATGGTCATAATGCTTCATGACACTGTCATTAAATGTATTTTCTACAAGTTAATTAAAATAGGATGAAAAAACGTGACTGTAAAGAATTTATTACAACAAAAACAAAGGATCTAAGTGACAGACTTTCAAACAAAAGGAAACTTCTTGGCAGGAAAACACTCATTTGAATAAATGTAGGTTTTGACACTCTGATGTAGGTGTCATAACCAGCCATAAAATAACGCAATAGGTCACACCAAGTGTTGCTTAATATATATATATATATATATATGCATGAAATGACAGTGTTATGACCATATTGTGACATGTTATGACAAGTTATGTCAGCTGTTACGACATGGTTATGACCGAAGTAAAGTGTTACCCAGTTTTCAAACAGGGCCCTGCAACACAACATTTCAGATGATGGACTAGTTATAAGGGATTAGCTATGGTATACTAAACCATCATTGTAAATAATAATTTATTCTTAATTGACTTGTCTAGTTAAATAAAGATTAAATAAAATGTAAAAATAAACACTAAGTTAGCTGTTAACGTTAGCTAGCTAGTTAGCCACGGTTGAACGGTTCGCTAGTAAATGAACTATGCGATTATTAATGGTGCAGGAAATCGGACAGGCAGCAGGTGCATTGTTTTCGCAGTGGAACTCTGTGATCCAAATGTTAGCTAGCTTGCTTACTTCATCCCAGCGATTGACGCATCACCATCATCTCTTACCTCCAACTCCGAGGTTCACCTTCTTGGGGTTCGCGTCCTCTTTAAAATCATTCGACAGCTTGAATACAGCCACTGGGGTGGCTTGGGGAACCTCTCCGAATAACGACATAATGATGACTATTACCAAGGAGGGGTGTTAGACAAAGCGTTAAACAACCCGGCACAAACCGCTGTGTAAAGTGCTACAGGACGAGATAGGAAAATACTTTCACCTTCAACTTGGATGGATTTGAGGTCGTCCCTAGTTAGCACAGCCACAAAGTCATAAACCCCGCCTATTTCTACAATTTCTCTTCTCAATACAATTTGATTTTAAACCTAAACCTAACATTAACCCTAACCACACTGATAACAATTGCCTAACCCTAACCCTAAATGATATCCAAATATATCATTTTTGTTATAATTTTTACGACATTGCCAATTTTGACTTTGTAGCTTTGTCATCTAGTGGAAAACGTGGATTTGGCCAATGGAGAATGAATGGAGAATGGGTGTGAAAGATTTCACCAATAGAAATCGAAAGCAAACAGTTGACCCCAAAATTAGCCAATCCTAGCAACGATTGAACGGGGTCAAGGGGTGCAATATTGTGACGTAGTTGACAGCTGGCGCCAATGACTAGCCTCCATTGGAGATTAA
This sequence comes from Oncorhynchus tshawytscha, assembly GCF_018296145.1. Classification (NCBI taxonomy): domain Eukaryota; kingdom Metazoa; phylum Chordata; class Actinopteri; order Salmoniformes; family Salmonidae; genus Oncorhynchus; species Oncorhynchus tshawytscha. The sequence goes on along the minus strand of NC_056429.1, from coordinate 74,647,654 downwards.
CAAATTACTATGCAAATCTCGGTCGCTGAATATGAAAGAGCGGCGTTGTTGTAAGGCATTGGGATTTGCCTGCAAAAATAAATAGCCTAAATGTTATTGCATACCAGTAGTTTTGCAGGGTTTCCAAAGCATCATAACATCCATAGTTAAGCATTCTGCCTATAACACTGAAACAACTTTATTATGGATCTAAAACTATGCCTACCCTCTTGTTAAAATCTCCACATCTCTACACTTTAGTTACCTGATTGTCTATTCTCTAAACAGGCAACTGAATACATTTCATCATTTGTATTTCAATCAAAGAGATTCACTGTTACGATCTATACATGTTTTATATTGAACACCCCAATTTTTTTTAAGTCACTTTTCTATCTATCCACAAGGTGTCACCCTAAGCTTGTTATTCGTGATCCACCATGATTTCTGCCCTGTATAGAACTTGACCAGAGATCACCCTCCCCTCATCCTATATATTGTCCCAGGGACATCATGCATTAGGGATCCCGAAACTGACCATAGATCAGTGTTAAAGTAACTTCCCAGTGTCTCCAGATTTTTATGAAATATGACCTATAATTACTTAGAATATAAAATTCCAAATGCTAATTAAGTATGTTAAAAAGCAGCTTTTGTGTGTTGGAATGGTGTGGATGTACCCCAACAATAGAACAATGTGAACGTATACCTGTCATTAAAAATATGAACGCTCGCAGACCGCTGATTGGCCAGCTCATCCTCCTCTAGACCGCTGACTGGCCAACTCATCCTCCTCAGGGAGATTAAGGGCAACTTCTTCAACTGACGAGAAAAAAGATATTCCTCATTCGACCAAGTAGGCTACCTACCATGTTTAGACTGAACTACTAGCATCAAGTGCAGGTAAGCTACTGTAGTAGACCTTAATAGTGATGACACCTTTCTGGCATGGCCCCACTGACAGGTTTATAATCCCTGTGTCAACTCTGTTTGAATGCAGACATGTGAATGCAGATTTTAATCCTAACCAAACAGGGTTGATCGATGATAACAATAACATAACTGTCTTTTCAAAGCAGTATTTTATGTGTGTGTGTGTGTGTGTGTGTGTGTGTGTGCGTGTGTGTGTGTGTGTGTGTGTGTGTGTGTGTGTGTGTGTGTGTGTGTGTGTGTGTGTGTGTGTGTGTGTGTGTGTGTGTGTGTGTGTGCGTGTGCGTGCATGGATATGTTTGTTTGTGACTCTGTGTGTGGGTCTGTGTATGTGCGTACGTACCTATGCACGTGTTTGTGTACTGTCTCCCTCAGCTGTCTGTCCGTCTCCCTGAAGTGAAGTGGTTGATAAATGAAGGCCACTTCTGCTCTTTCATCCCTCTCGTCTCCTGGATTAAAATTGAACATTTCTCAGTCCTCAATAGAATATCCACCATGTGTCATTCTTCAACACTTCATCACTCTGTGTCTGCTGGTAGTGGTTGTCCTAAAGTAACATTTTATTTCCAGTGTACTGTTGTTTTTTTAAAGGTATCTGAGAGGCTGGTCTGACTGCATACCAACCAACTCACTGTATAAGGAAATTTACTTCAGCTTACTTAGCATACTAGATTGTCTCAATGCAGTTGGTTGGAGCACTAATGAAAGGCAAAATCTAACTCAAAAACGTTTCTAGGGTTGGGACCTCTATGATTTTCCCCTCACTACCCGGCCAGGTGCAGGGTAACCCCAGTGGGCCTGCCAGAAGAGGGTTGGGCTTTCTGAAGGCCAGGGTCACCCCCTCTCCTCTCCCCCCACCTCTCCCTCGCTCAGGCAGTATATGTTTTCATTACTTCCGACCAGGTGAGACCAGGTATCAGTGTGTGTATTACCTGTCACTGTCAGGCCAGCAATTATAGGATTTGAGCACCCTGAGCAGAGCAGAGTAGAGCAGGCCTCATGCCTGGGGCCTAGAGATGACTGAGAGGGCCAGGGAGAAGGACTGACAGTGTATGTGTGTGTGAGTGTGTGTGTGTGTGTGTGTGTGTGTGTGTGTGTGTGTGTGTGTGCACAAACACACACAGTCACAGTCAACATGGGTATCAAATACAAACACGAGAATGTACACACACACACACACACACGGCTGCATTCCAGAGGGGACCTTCTGGTGTAGCTCACATGTTGTGTTGCCCTGTGTGTCTGTGGGTCAATGATTTGTGTTGAGTGACAGTCTTTCAGCTCCCCGCGCTGTTTGTTTTCCTGAGACAGTGTCATCAATTCTGTAACAAGGGACCAGACACACCAACAACAGAGGCACACGGACCTCCCTGCTTCCCTGTATGCAGCGACCCCGACTGATGGTGCGTGTATGCAGTAGCCAGACATGCCTCAGTGGTGTGTGTGTGTGTGTGTGTGTGTGTGTGTGTGTGTGTGTGTGTGTGTGTGTGTGTGTGTGTGTGTGTGTGTGTGTGTGTGTGTGTGTGTGTGTGTGTGTGTGTGTGTGTGTGTGTGTGTTTGTTTGTTTAGTGACATGTTGTGTGCATGCAGTAGCCAGGCGTGTTTTCTCTTCCGAGGCAATTGATCAAAGGTATATGCAGGCTTGGCATGCAAACTGAGAAACCACACCTTCCACATCTGAGATATCACAGACATCACCTCAAACATTTCCAACAGTCCATTTAATGTTATTTGCAATGCAAATATAAACCAGGGGATGCTTGTGTATTGGAATATATGGACGTGATACTGGCAAGCCTACCACATTGTTGCTATACTTTCAAACCACAGATGACAGTGATTTACATAAGTTTACATGTAGGTTAATACTTGAGTGGTGGGAATGGCTTTGAGAGGGATATTCAATGTCACATACAGTAATGTTGGCCGCAAGCCTCTCTTTCTCTCCCTCACTCCTCTCCCTGTCTCTCTTTTTCTCTCTCTTTTTTTTCTCTCTCCAACAAAGACCCTTGTATGAGACCTGAAGACATATAGCACTCTGATCTAATGCCTAGACTTTAGCTCAACAAGTGAACATAGTCTCGTGGAATGCAGGAGACCTGGGTTTGAACCCAGTCGGTCACACTAGCCCAGACCTCCACAAGTGAGAAAGCAGAAGGCGTGAACATACATTCCTACTAAATTCAGTTCTACAGCAATTGATTGATGTAGTGTTTACCCGACTCTGACTGACCAGACCAGAGCTCAGTATAAATATGTAGCTCTTTAACACAATAGGAGGAAGTGGTAGGCTCACGTCTGCGTTTCTACGTCCACCCTTTGGTTCTACGTCTCTATGAAAAGAAAAAACAAACGCCCGTTAATATTGGACCCTTAACCATGGTCTTCAATTAATCCTTTCGCTCCAAACGGCTCATAATTCAACCTGATCAATTTTAAACAATGAACAATGATGTCAACGCCACTGCGCTGCTCTAAGGAAATGCACAGAGGAAATGTAAAAGCAGAGTCAGAGAGAAGAGCGTGCTTCTCTTCCAGTTCAGGAAGATTTTTAGTGTGTGTGTGTGTGTGTGTGTGTGTGTGTGTGTGTGTGTGTGTGTGTGTGTGTGTGTGTGTGTGTGTGTGTGTGTGTGTGTGTGTGTGTGTGTGTGTGTGTGTGTGTGTGTGTGCGTGCGTGCGTGTGTGTGGACACGTTTTACATACTTTTGAGTACCAAAAGTCCTCGCAAGAATAGTAACCCAACTAAAATTATGAGAAGTGAGGAAATTTTGCCAGTCCTCACTTGAAAAAGGCTATTTTAGGCTTAGGGGTTAGATTTAGGGTTAGAATTAGGGTGAGGTACGTGGTTAGGGTTAGCAGTTAGGTTTTGGGTTTTGGTTATGGTTAGGGTTAGGGTTAGAGTGAGTAAGGGTTAGGGTTAGGGTAAGGGTTAGGGTTAGGGTTAAGTTTAGGGTTAAGGGTTAGGAAAAATTGGATTTTGAATGGAAATTAATTTTAGGTCCCCACAAGGATAGAAGAACAAAACGTGTGGTTCATGACAACTGTGTTTGTATGTAACCAATTCTGTAAACTGTCCTACATGCCTGTGGCCAGATGAACTCAACTCAACCTTTTGTTTTTGTTCCAACATGGCTGTCCAGACAGATGTTTTATTGAGACAGAAACATAGCAGCAGCATGCCAAAGACTGGTAACCTCTGCCCGCACATCCTATGCACAAGATTTTACATTGACATTTTAGTCATTTCACAGGGTTTTCCAAACTCGGTCCTGGGCCCCCGGGTGCACGTTTTGCTTTTTGCCCTATTACTACACAGCTGATTCAAATAAACAACTCATCAGCAAGCTTTGATCATCCGAATCAGCTGTGTGGGGGCGGGGGGGGGGCCTTGATTTAGTTTGGGAATCCTTGATTTAGCAGATGCTCTTATCCAGAGCGACTTACAGTTAGTGCATTTATCTTAAGGTACCCAGGGAAGACAACCCCATTCTACTGAGTTTTTCCACTACAGTTTCTATATGTCTATTTCCTAGCGTGGGAGGTAGTGGAGAGGATAAGTATATTTAAGTTGCATGTTTCTTCCAATACTGCTGCATTCCACATCCCACCCTAACCCCACACAGAGACTCTGAACATGACTCATTACCAGTGTTGTAGATCACAGCCGTACAGGCCTTACATCCCCTGGTAGTGGGTCATATATACAAACACACACCTGCCCGGACCAAGGCTGCCTGGAGAATACAGCTGCCTGAGTTATGAGTCCCACAGGGGCAGGGGGCAGGGGGGAGGGGGCTGGGTATGGATCCGGGGGTGGCGGTGTGTCTGGAGACACAGACTAGCCTGACCTTACATCCTTCTCTGGTTCACAGACCGACCTCTGCCCCCTATACCCCTGGTGCTGTTCCTGCTGTGGTTTGTAAACTTCACCTATGACATGACCTTTCTTCTTACACACCAAATAATGACAGCGTTATTTCTACCTGTATTTCTAGTGTATTGCCACCAATCTACAATTTATAGCCACTAATTCCCAATCCACCAGTGGGTCCACACTATACCCACCATTAGAGAACGGTTGAACCACTGGTTAGCGTGACCCAGCAGTGTGGACGAGAGCTGGGTTGCACTGCAACTCTGGGCCCAAGCTACCCTCCGGCCTTGTCCTTTCCTCCAGAGAGGAGGAGGCCATCCGTCATGCTGGCCCAGGCAGAGGCACAATGGCATGGGCCTTTTACCCAGTGCTCAGCCCCTCTCACACACCCTGCTGATAACACACAGCTTCCGGGACCTTGGAAGGGGACTGGAAGGGGACTGGAAGGGTCTCGCCCCTGACAGATATACAGTCTGGTCTCTGGCCTGCTTATTCAATGTGCTGATGCCAAGGCAAATTGCTTGGGAACTCCCTACAAGGTTGGTCAGGGATAAGGAGAAGATACATTTTCTGATATATGTCCAATTATCAATGCCCACATTTGCACTACATACAATTGGATTATTGTGCTTTAATAAGAAACATATTTTGAGGGACATTTTGGGAACATTTACCAATTCATTTGATATTTGATAGCTATAGCTATTTGATAGATACTTTCCAGAGGTTTAATGCATTTTACATTAAGACCTCCATCCCAGACAACTCTCCACCCTCATCAATCCCACAATCCATCCCTCTAAAGCTCTAAACACCTTCTGCTGGGAAAACAAATCACATTTATGGCACTACTTCCATCTAATAAAAAGTATGAGCTGGCGCACACCCAGAGATAATTATTTAGTATAGAGGTGCTGACTGACAGCGAATTAAACTGTAAGCTATCAAAATAAAATAAATAAATATATATGTATGTATATATATATATATATATATATATATATATATATATATATATATATAAACTCCCAGTCATTTATTGGGTGAATTCCATCTTAAACAACACAGCTGATACTGTCTCTGTAAGAGATTGTGGAACACTTTCCCATGGACATCCTCTTTAGATGATCTATTATCTTAATGAAGTAACTACCAACTCTCCAGTACTGTACTCTCAAACCCTTAGCCCAGAGAGAGATCTACATTACAGGCCTACATTTTACATTACAGGTAATTGGCAGACACTCTCACCCAGAGCAATTTACAAGAGCAATTAGGGTTAAGTGCCTTGCTCAAGGGCACATCAACAGGTTTTTCAACTAGTCGGCTCAGGGATTCAAACCAGTGACCTTTCTGTTACTGGTTCAATGCATTTAACTGCTAGGCTACCTACGGCCCTGTCAGACAGAAAGACTGTCTCTACAGGTTAGTGTGTGCATATGTGTGTTTTGTGTGTGTGTGCACGTAGTAGCCTTCTCATGTCAAAAAGAACTGGAGCTAAGATGTTGAATATGGCCAGGTGGTATGACGGGCGTTTCATCATGCCTTCAGTTTGGCTACATGTAACTCTATATTTTATTAAGGTAATTATCTCAGTGTAATTATCTTATGGAGAGTGAGCCACACCTACTTGAGTCATCTGTGAGTTGATGTGAACTAGGCCCACTAGCTACACTAAAATGAAATAAATGTCTTTGCACTGTTTGCTGCTCCCCAATGTGATATGTTCATTTAGACTTTGTTTTATTTTTTACAGCTCCTGTGCTTCATCTGGATTAACATCTAAAATGAATTATTCTGCTGATGATCCTGTCTGTCTTTGAAGGCTTGGGCTTTAGGTCCATCCCTAAAGGCCTATGCATTTATATCTCAGCTCTGTCTTGCCCTTATCTCCCAGCATGACCTTACCTGTCCTAATCATGATGGAGATGTTGTATCAGCATGTCAGTGTCACATCCACCGCAGGCCTCGCCTACTAGACTACTATGGCGGGTCCTGGGTTTTGTTAGAGACCGGAAACAGGCTCTTCCGCCCCATAAACACAGTGCTGAGCTTGGTAATGCGGCAGGGCTGACTGTGGCACGCGAGGACTACTGATAACGTTAACAGACATTCCATTATCTCTGTGTAGCCTAAGAACTAAGCATGGGTGTGAAAATGCCCCCTATGTGGCCAATGTGTAAATGTATAAGTTTATAGTTTATAAATGTCTTAGTCTGTTTTCCTTGACAGATTTAGGCTGTCCTAAAATCATGATGACCATTGAGGCGCTACCATTAGCACGTGGTGAACCGAGTCATTACTGTCAATAATAGCCTATCTGTAAAAAAAATCATAATACTCATTTATATTATGGAGTCATTATGCCAATGATAGACTCTGCATAAATATAGATTTGTATTAAGTTTGTTATCATGCTGAATGCTGTGGTTAAAACCCTATTCATCCCTGTGGTTGTTTTCACAGGGCTGCTGAAAGCTGAAAAGTAGTCTAGATAATTACAATGGAAGGGCGTGTTTATTGGATGAAATGTAGATGAACCGTTGCATTAGCTGTGGTCCTTTCTCTAATGATTTAGGCCTATGTTGCTGGATTTGTTCAAATAACTTTATCCTCCAGTATCGTGCCATGCGGTGCTGCTTGTGTGTATGTGTTAGCCTTCTCATGTCAGAGAGACCAGGTGTTGTGTTGTACCAGGAGCTAAGATGTCGAATATGGCCAGGCGGGATGACTGGCTCTTCATCATACCTTCAGTTGTGCTACATATTAACTTTATATTTTATAAATGTAATTATCTCAGCGTAATTATCTTATGGCGACTGGAGTGAGACACACCTATTTGAGTCACATGTGAGTAGATGTGAACTAGGCCCACTAGCTACAATAAAAATTAAAAATATATCTATTTGCACTGTTTACAGCCCCTGTGCTTAATTTGGATAAACATCTAAGAAGAATGTATGTCCGTGAAGTGGGTCTTGGGTTGAAGATTGAGAAATTCGAAGCCTTGGGTTTGAGGTCCATCCCTACCTATGTCTTTATCTCTCAGCTGTGTCTCGCCCTGACCACCTAGCATGACACCTGTCCTAATCATGACGGAGATGTTGTATAGGTGTGTCAGTGTCACATCCACCGCAAGCTGCGTCTCCTGGACACTATGGTGGTCCTGGGGGTTTATTAGAGATCAGAAACAGGGTAAACAAGAGCTCGGGGTTGCAGCAGAGCTGACAGTGGCACGCGAATACCATTGATAACGTTAACAGCCATTCCATTATCTCTCCATTCCATTATCTCTGGGTAGGCGAAGAACTAAGCAGAGGGGTGAAAACGGTCCCTAAGTGGCCAGTGTGTAAAAGTCTTAGTTCATAGTTTATAAATGTTTTCATCTGTTTTCTTTGACAGATTTAGGCGATGTCCTAAAATCATGATGACCGTTGAGGCGTTACGATTAAGCACACGGTGAACCGAGTCATACTGGCATAAAAAAAATATGAATACAAAAAAAGTTTGTTTTCTTTCGATGTATGTTGTGGAGTCATTGTGCCAATGATAGCCCATAGCCTGTGTCGAAATATAGATTTGTATTAAGTATGTTATCATGCTGAATGCTGTGGTTAAAACCCTATTCATCCCCGTGGTTGTTTTCACAGGGCTGCTGAAAAGTAGTCTAGATAATTACAATGGAAGGGCGTGTTTATTGGATGAAATGTAGATGAACCGTTGCATTAGCTGTGGTCCTTTCTCTAATGATTTAGGCCTATGTTGCTGGATTTTTGTTTTTATTTTATCCTCCAGTATCTCGCCATGCGGCGTGTGTGTACGTGTTAGCCTTCTCATGTCAGAGAGAACAGGAGCTAAGATTTCGAATATGGACATGCGGGATGACTTGCGCGTCATTTAACCTTCAATTGGTCTACATGTAACTCTATATTTTATTCATGTAATTACGTCAGCGTAATTATCTGTGGTTTTCTCTAATGCTGTAAACCTATTTTGCTATATATTTTCTTTCTTTATCTTGCGGTGTCTCGTCATGCAGCGCGTGTGTGTGTGTGTGGACTGTGCGACTGCAACTACAGTGCTCGTAACACCATTAGCAAGGTGCATCAGTGATCCGTGACGCTTAGCTGACCAGAGAGGACAACCGCCGCGAGGCTGCTCTGATTGACACGATAATAGCTTTTAACCCTCATACTATCAACATATTTTACATACATGCATTACCAACGGGGTTGTTTTGACACCAATCAGAAACTATTGGGAAAAGCAACAATCATAGCAAAATAGCAACTTCATTCTTATCAAACATCACTAGGCTTGTAAAGAAGGTTATCTGAAATAAAATGTTTGCAAAAGTATTTTTTTACAGTAATTTGCATATTCTGTCAAATTAAAATATACATTTGTCCCATGATTAATCTGCAGCTTTTTTACAAAGTACAATCGACATAAGTACTAAAAGTAGGCCTACTGATTCACCATAATTTAATTGTAGAATTATATATATTTTTTGTTATTAAGTAAATAGGCCTAATAATTTTGTCATATGTAGGTGATAAAAACTACTGTAATTTAATGGGCGGTACACCAACATTTGAAATATAGCGTACTTAATTGTATTGACAAAAAGTGATTCATCCACATTGATCCCGAGAGACAATGACCAAGAATACGCCTTAGTTCGTTTTATTTTACTTACCCTATTGCCAGGATTAGCATCGCTGCTAGTGAAACAATGGGAGTGGTAGGGCCTAGCTGGCAGGATGCTTTAAAAAGCATTCTCAAATCCTCAAAATGACTTCAAACCAAATGTTATAGCCACCCAAATAACATAACTAGTTGCACATATATATATACTATTGGAGGATATATAGGAATTCTGGTATTTAGGCTATATAACATTTCCTATAGTATAGCCTACCTATTTTTCTGAGAATACACACCAATACGTGTAGGCCTACATTTAGATTGTAGCTACTTTTTTTTTTTTTTTAAGTATTCATACCACTGACATACTTTTATGAGCTGTTTTGACTGCAACTAAGCATGTAAGGTCTTTTTTTTTTATTGTGCTGTGGTTTGAGGGGGCTCAATCAGGAATTTTGACCAGATAAGCAGATCACCTGCAGTGATGGAGCACCTTATGTAGGCATACTCACCCTTTCCTTTGCTATACAACTGCTTATAAGTGTAATTTAATATTATGTCTCCAGAGAAACCTGGAATCAAATAAATATTTGTTTTTAGATTTGCACTAAACTTCCACAGAGCTGCATTATTTTCCAGAAAACGCATAGAGCCCCGAGTTGATTATCCCTTTATACTAAGGCTATAATTGAACACATTTGGCACTAGAAATGTGTCCATTTTCAGATAGAAATGTGTCCAACATCCACTGAGTAGCTAGCAAGTTTACTAGATAGCTACAGTAGTTGCCTTGGTAACCAAACAAATAGACTTGCTAGCTAAGCTGACCAAAACATCAGTCCTAGCTTGCTATTATGAAAATCCAATTTAACATTGCCAATAATGTTTTCAATTCGACTTTGGCTTTCAAAAGCAGCTCAAACATAGAACATGTAAGAATGAACTATAGCCTTTGTATTCTACCATTCTGATATACCATGCATTATTTAAGCAATAAATAAGGCATGTTTTGTCATACCTGTGGTATAAGATCTGTTATAAACAGTGGTTTGAGCCCTGAATTCTGATTGGCTGAAAGCCATGATATGTTAGACCGTATACCATGGGTATAACGAAATGTTTAGTTTTACTGCTCTAATTACTTGGTAACCAGTTTATAATAGCAATAAAGCTCCTCAGGGTTTCAAATCAAATCAAATCAAATTTTATTTGTCACATACACATGGTTAGCAGATGTTAATGCGAGTGTAGCGAAATGCTTGTGCTTCTAGTTCCGACAATGCAGTAATAACCAACAAGTAATCTAACTAACAATTCCAAAACTACTGTCTTATACACAGTGTAAGGGGATAAAGAATATGTACATAAGGATATATGAATGAGTGATGGTACAGAGGAGCACAGGCAAGATACAGTAGATGGTATCGAGTACAGTATATACATATGAGATGAGTATGTAAACAAAGTGGCATAGTTAAAGTGGCAAGTGATACATGTATTACATAAGGATGCAGTCGATGATATAGAGTACAGTATATACGTATGCATATGAGATGAATAATGTAGGGTAAGTAACATTATATAAGGTAGCATTGTTTAAAGTGGCTAGTGATATATTTACATTTCCCATCAATTCCCATTATTAAAGTGGCTGGAGTTGAGTCAGTGTCAGTGTCAGTGTGTTGGCAGCAGCCACTCAATGTTAGTGGTGGCTGTTTAACAGTCTGATGGCCTTGAGATAGAAGCTGTTTTTCAGTCTCTCGGTCCCAGCTTTGATGCACCTGTACTGACCTTGCCTTCTGGATGATAGCGGGGTGAACAGGCAGTGGCTCGGGTGGTTGATGTCCTTGATGATCTTTATGGCCTTCCTGTAACATCGGGTGGTGTAGGTGTCCTGGAGGGCAGGTAGTTTGCCCCCGGTGATGCGTTGTGCAGACCTCACTACCCTCTGAGAGCCTTACGGTTGTGGGCGGAGCAGTTGCCGTACCAGGCGGTGATACAGCCCGCCAGGATGCTCTCGATTGTGCATCTGTAGAAGTTTGTGAGTGCTTTTGGTGACAAGCCGAATTTCTTCAGCCTCCTGAGGTTGAAGAGGCGCTGCTGCGCCTTCTTCACGATGCTGTCTGTGTGAGTGGACCAATTCAGTTTGTCTGTGATGTGTATGCCGAGGAATGTAAAACTTGCTACCCTCTCCACTACTGTTCCATCGATGTGGATAGGGGGGTGTTCCCTCTGCTGTTTCCTGAAGTCCACAATCATCTCCTTAGTTTTGTTGACGTTGAGTGTGAGGTTATTTTCCTGACACCACACTCCGAGGGCCCTCACCTCCTCCCTGTAGGCCGTCTCGTCGTTGTTGGTAATCAAGCCTACCACTGTTGTGTCGTCCGCAAACTTGATGATTGAGTTGGAGGCGTGCGTGGCCACGCAGTCGTGGGTGAACAGGGAGTACAGGAGAGGGCTCAGAACGCACCCTTGTGGGGCCCCAGTGTTAAGGATCAGCGGGGTGGAGATGTTGTTGCCTACCCTCACCACCTGGGGGCGGCCCGTCAGGAAGTCCAGTACCCAGTTGCACAGGGCGGGGTCGAGACCCAGGGTCTCGAGCTTGATGACGAGCTTGGAGGGTACTATGGTGTTGAATGCCGAGCTGTAGTCGATGAACAGCATTCTCACATAGGTATTCCTCTTGTCCAGATGGGTTAGGGCAGTGTGCAGTGTGGTTGAGATTGCATCGTCTGTGGACCTATTTGGGCGGTAAGCAAATTGGAGTGGGTCTAGGGTGTCAGGTAGGGTGGAGGTGATATGGTCCTTGACTAGTCTCTCAAAGCACTTCATGATGACGGAAGTGAGTGCTACGGGGCGGTAGTCGTTTAGCTCAGTAACCTTAGCTTTCTTGGGAACAGGAACAATGGTGGCCCTCTTGAAGCATATGGGAACAGCAGACTGGTATAAGGATTGATTGAATATGTCCGTAAACACACCGGCCAGCTGGTCTGCGCATGCTCTGAGGGCGCGGCTGGGGATGCCGTCTGGGCCTGCAGCCTTGCGAGGGTTAACACGTTTAAATGTCTTACTCACCTCGGCTGCAGTGAAGGAGAGTCCGCATGTTTTCGTTGCAGGCCGTGTCAGTGGCACTGTATTGTCCTCAAAGCAGGCAAAAAAGTTATTTAGTCTGCCTGGCAGCAAGACATCCTGGTCCGTGACTGGGCTGGATTTCTTCTTGTAGTCCGTGATTGACTGTAGACCCTGCCACATGCCTCTTGTGTCTGAGCCGTTGAATTGAGATTCTACTTTGTCTCTGTACTGACGCTTAGCTTGTTTGATAGCCTTGCGGAGGGAATAGCTGCACTGTTTGTATTCGGTCATGTTACCAGTCACCTTGCCCTGATTAAAAGCAGTGGTTCGCGCTTTCAGTTTCACACGAATGCTGCCATCAATCCACGGTTTCTGGTTAGCGAATGTTTTAATCGTTGCTATGGGAACGACATCTTCAACGCACGTTCTAATGAACTCGCACACCGAATCAGCGTATTCGTCAATATTGTTATCTGACGCAATACGAATCATATCCCAGTCCACGTGATGGAAGCAGTCTTGGAGTGTGGAGTCAGCTTGGTCGGACCAGCGTTGGACAGACCTCAGCGTGGGAGCCTCTTGTTTTAGTTTCTGTCTGTAGGCAGGGATCAACAAAATGGAGTCGTGGTCAGCTTTTCCGAAAGGAGGGCGGGGCAAGGCCTTATATGCGTCGCGGAAGTTAGAGTAACAATGATCCAAGGTTTTTCCACCCCTGGTTGCGCAATCGATATGCTGATAAAATTTAGGGAGTCTTGTTTTCAGATTAGCCTTGTTAAAATCCCCAACTACAATGAATGCAGCCTCCGGATAAATGGATTCCAGTTTGCAAAGAGTCAAATAAAGTTCGTTCAGAGCCATCGATGTGTCTGCTTGGGGGGGATATATACGGCTGTGATTATAATCGAAGAGAATTCTCTTGGTAGATAATGCGGTCTACATTTGATTGTGAGGAATTCTAAATCAGGTGAACAGAAGGATTTGAGTTCCTGTATGTTTCTTTCGTCATACCATGTCTCGTTAGCCATAAGGCATACGCCCCCGCCCCTCTTCTTACCAGAAAGATGTTTGTTTCTGTCGGCGCGATGCGTGGAGAAACCCGCTGGCTGCACCGCCTCGGATAGCGTCTCTCCAGTGAGCCATGTTTCCGTGAAGCAAAGAACGTTACAGTCTCTGATGTCCCTCTGGAATGCTACCCTTGCTCGGATTTCATCAACCTTGTTGTCAAGAGACTGGACATTGGCAAGAAGAATGCTAGGGAGTGGTGCACGATGTGCCCGTCTCCGGAGTCTGACCAGAAGACCGCCTCGTTTCCCTCTTTTTCTGAGTCGTTTTTTTGGGTCGCCGCATAAGATCCATTCTGTTGTCCCGGTTGAAAGGCAGAACACAGGATCCGCGTCGCGAAAAACATATTCTTGGTCGTACTGATGGTGAGTTGACGCTGATCTTATATTCAGTAGTTCTTCTCGACTGTATGTAATGAAACCTAAGATGACCTGGGGTACTAATGTAAGAAATAACACGTAAAAAAAACAAAACACTGCATAGTTTCCTAGGAACGCGAAGCGAGGCGGCCATCTCTGTCGGCGCCGTAAGTCTTGTGATATATGATTGGTTTTACAACTAAAAGTTAAACACGCCACGCACTCTACATTGTGTCTGGGTGCCTGTATTACAGCCCTTAGCCATGGTATATTGGCCATATACCACAAACCCCGAAGGATTTGTATTCCCTTTATCATGCGGTATTGTGCGACTGCAATCTGCACTGTTCATAACACCATTAGCAAGGTGCATTATTGCTTAATTATAAACTGGGTGATTCAAGCCCTGAATGCTGATTGGCTGACAGCTGTGGTATATCAGACCTTATACCATGGGTATGACAAAGCATGTTTTTGTATTGCTCTAATTAGGTTGGTAACCAGTTTGTAATAGCAATAAGGCACCTCAGGGCTTTGTGGTATAAGGCTAATATACCATGGCTAAGGGCTGTATCCAGGCACTCCGCGTTGCGTTGTGCAAAGAACAGCCCTTAGCCGTGTTATATTGGCCATATACCACAGCCCTTCGAGCCTTATTGCTTAAATATACCACAGCTGTCAGCCAATCAATCAGCATTCAGGGTTCCAACCACATAGTTCATAAAGGGAAATAATGCATGGCCTAGAATGCCCTTCAAGCCAATCAGAAACAAGTATTCAACAATGCCATGGTACAGTATAAACACCGATACTTCTCTCTATGTAGATTCAGAGTGTAGGCTGAATTCTGTGTTGCAGTTCTATCAAGTATACACACCATTGGTAGAGTTTTTATACTATTGGCAGATTTTTTTTATGCACAAAACTACACAGTCATATGATATGTGGTATAGAAAAGTAAGGTGCAATCTTAGGCGAGTACATTGGGTGCTATATTTTGGCAAACTGTCTATCTGGTCAAAATCTCTTATGCAGGTCCTCCACCCTCTGGTGGTACAGATCATTTGGGGTCAAAATTACGATAAGTCAATATTGATGCAAAAACACTAAACAATGGTTTATTTTTTTTAAGAACAAGTTGACGGACAAAGTCATTAACAATTTGAAGAATTGTATTACCCACCTTTGGGCTATGTTACAAAAATATGCCTCTGGGGTCAAAATACACCAGTCGGTAGTATGAGGGTTAACAGACATAAACAACATTAACTCGACAAAACTTGATAGAAGGACATCGAAAATGATATCATTATGCTAGCCAAAAAAATAGCACAATATAGAAAGGAACGAGCCTAGGCTCTGTCACAGCCGGCCGCGACCGGGAGGTCCATGGGGCGACACACAATTGGCCTAGAGTCGTCTGGGTTAGGGAGGGTTTGGCCGGTAGGGATATCCTTGTCTCTTCGCGCACTAGCGACTCCTGTGGCTGGCCGGGCGCAGTGCACGCTGACCAGGTCGCTAGGTGTATGGTGTTTCCTCCGACACATTGGTGCGGCTGGCTTCCAGGTTGGATGCGCGTTGTGTTAAGAAGCAGTGCGGCTTGGTTGGGTTGTGTTTCGGAGGACGCATGGCTCTCGACCTTCGTCTCTCCTGAGCCCGTACTGGAGTTGTAGCGATGAGACAAGACAGTAACTACTAACTATTGGATGCCACGAAATTGGGGAGAAAAAGGGGGGTAAAAAAATACATCTTTTTAAAAATAACAATGTAGAAAGGAGGACTAGTTTTTGCCCTGACCTATGCAAATTAATATTTGTGTCACTATTATGCTAGGTCTATTTGATTATTCAAATAATAATATGGATTGGTAGCATATAGAGACATAAACCTAAAACCATTAATCAGAAAGTCACCTCCTTTACAGTCAAAGCATGTCCCCTCGGATCCTGATGTCAGTGGTGGTGAGATAATCTCATGATGGATTAGAAATAGGCCTATCTATAGCAACCATGTCTGCTATGGAACACATGCGGTCAGTCGGCGCTCATTTAGGCAACAAGCGCTCACGGTCTCAATTCAGTTTCACGGCAGAATTAGACATTAATTCAAATGTCATATTTTGTGGGTGACCTGCCTGCATTTATGCCTGGGGAAAGGCAAAGCCTCGACATTAACTCTGCCATAACAATTCACAAATATTATTTCAAACATTATTTTACCGGGGCTTGTAAAAATCAAGCACATTCGTAGAATATAAGGTACTGAGCAAAAAAATATAAACGCAACATGCAACAATTTCCACGATTTTACTGAGTTACAGTTCATATAAGGAAATCAAGTGAATTCAAATAAATTCATTAGGCCCTAATCTATGGATTTCACATGACTGGGCAGGGAGGCAGCCATGAATGGGCATGGGAGGGCATAGACCACCCAATTGGGAGACTGGCCCACTCACTGGGGAGCAAGGACCAGCCAATCAGAATGAGTTTTCCCCCACAAAAAGGCTTTATTACAGACAGAAATACTCCTCAGTTTCATCAGCTGACTGGGTGACTGGTCTCAGATGATCACACAGGTGAAGTAGTTGGATGTGGAGGTCCTGGGCTGGCATGGTTACATGTGGTTGTGAGGCCGGTTGGACGTACTGCCAAATTCTCTAATACGACACTGGAGGTGGCTTATGGTAGAGAAATGGAAGTGGATATTCCTGCAGTCAGCATGACAATTGCATGCTCCCTCAAACCTTGAGACATCTGTGGCATTGAGTTGTGTGACAAAACTGCACATTTTAGAGTGGCCTTTTATTGTCCCCAGTACAAGGCACACGTGTAATGATCATGCTGTTTAAACAGATTCTTGATATGCCACACCTGTCAAGTGGATGGATTATCTTGGCAAAGCAGACACTTCACATGTTGCATTTATATTTTTGTTCAGTAGAATCTTAAATGGTTCTTTGGCTGTCTAAATAGGAGAACTCTTTGAAGAACTATTTTGGGTTCCATGTAGAACCTTTTCAACAGAGGATCCTACATGGAACCCAAAAGTGTACCTGGAACCCAAAAAGAAGAACCCTTTTGGAACCTTTTTTTCTAAGAGTGCAGCCCATTACTATTGTAAATAAACCAACGGGAGTAAACCTTTGGCTCACCCGGTCTAGTCAATAAATTCCACCTAAATACATGTGTAAATTATCTGTGTCCCTCGGCTAAAATAGCCATAAACAAAGTCTGTTTCAGATTGCTCCACATTTTCATAGCGGTGTAACCACATCTTAAGCCAATACAAGCAACGCAAACCGTAATGGATGACTTTGTTTTGGAAAACACAAGTGCACGAATTGTGTTTATAGCCCTCTCCCTACACTCCCTCTCTCTCACTACTCCCCCTCTCCCTCCTCGTCCTCTCTTCCCCTCTTCCCGCTCTCCATCTCTCAAATTGTCCGTTTTAAAGACATCCATCTTGAGAAGCCGGGGTAGACGCTCCTCCAATCTAAACAGCACTCTGCTGATGGCGAGCGGATGAGATTATGTATTGTCTTTCTCTCCCCCTTTCATTCTCTCTGCACGGTTTAGGTTTAGGCTACCGGAGCTTTTGTCCCTGGCGCCTGTCCTGGGCCACTGTAGACAGGCGACTTGAGGAGAGTAGAGGTGTAACATTACAACATCTCTGATTATCCCTCTGGATTTGCGATAACGTTTGCTTGCAGACGGTGGTCCATATATCTGAAAATAAATATATCAAATATATTTAATACAACAGGATGTCCCTTAGCTGTGTGTGTGTGTGTGTGTGTGTGTGTGTGTGTGTGTGTGTGTGTGTGTGTGTGTGTGTGTGTGTGTGTGTGTGTGTGTGTGTGTGTGTGTGTGTGTGTGTGTGTGTGTGTGTGTGTGTGTGTGTGTGTGTGTGTTCGTTCCACTATTGAATCATCGTCCATGCTTGGTTCTCATTTTGAAATGTTGATCAGTGTTGTATAGTTTAGACCCCTTTCGTGCATCTGTCTTCCTAGGACTAAAACATATATGGACTAAAAGAGAGGGGCAAGGCATTCAGAAAAGTAAATAATATTGCAAAGTTATAAAACATCTCAACACAAATAGTCGCAGTGCAAGACCCGCAGTGTGCTCTGTTTCCTGTCTGTCCTCGGCGAGAGGAGCCAGTAGACACAGTGGATAGTACTAGAGTGAGACACTGGCAGGTCTGGATCCTGTCCACATACACGTTATTCTCACCCTATTTCTCTTTGCTTTGTGAAAACATCAGTTAAATGAGTCTGCAGGTACATAAGGCGTGGCGTGTTTAACTTTTAGTTGTAAACCAATCAACTAGGCAAAAAACATGTATTCAAAACAAATATTTAAGCCATGTATTCAGAACAAATCTAGCTATTTAGAGTTATTCGTTGGCTGTAGACCACTTGTACCTGGTCACATTATATAGGATAGCTGCATCAAAATGTGTAAGTGATTATTAGATTAGCCAATAAGGCCTTCGGAGCTTTACTATATGTTTGACTTCATCAATTCGAACGATAAATTAATTATTCACACAAGCATGCGAGGACAGACTAACAAATAATAGCTTAAGTAAATGCCTATAATTGTAGTCCTAATATTATTATAAATCATTAGACCTATGCCAATTATTATAGTTTGGATATTGTTTCAATGTAGCCTAATATAAATAAAAGCTATGTGCTATGATTTATCATATTTTCAACACAATTCTAAGACAGAAATATCGATATGCAATGTAAACGAAAATGTGTGTGAATGAATATGACAATGTTGTATTTTATGTTTTTCAAGGATTCCTTTGTAAGTTTTTGTTCGTTCGTTTAATAAATGTATGGGGGAAATGTTTTCGTTTTGGTGTTTTTTTTAACGTGTTGTTGTTATTTTATACTCTTACCAAATACTAGGTACGCCTATATTCATTGTATTTAGTTATTGACCGGTAAAAAAATAAAAATACCTCACACACTATAAATATACAAATGCACTTGTAAATGTCTGTAGAAGTAAGTGATTAGGTTACAAATGTACACTGTATAGTGTAGCCTATCAATTAGTAATACAGTAAAGCAATCGTTAGCCTATAATTCTGTTATAATCCCCCCCCCCCATTATCTTATCCGCGGTTTGTGGAAACAGGAAAATAAGATTTGGGTTATCTAAGCGTGTGTGATGATAGGGAGAGTAGCCTAGAGAGAGCGAGAGAGAGAGAGAGAGAGAGAGAGAGAGAGAGGGTGCTTAAATAGGAAACTACACTGATAGCAACAGATAATGTGTAATTAAAATCAGTATTCCTCTCTATGCTGCTTATCAGCATGTTTTCTTAGCCTATTAAACCAGCCAAAAAGAAACGGTCTCATCCGTGCAGGCCTCCACACACACTGACTCAATCTCCCACTCTGCATGAAAGACACATGCTTTTTCTTCTTCCATTTGTATAATGAGGAAGGCTACAACTATGTTGAGTTCATTATAGTTTCAGTCGGTTACTACTCCATTTTTACACTATTCAATGTGAGCTAAGCTATATGCAAACCATGAACGGATATATGATGAAAACCGGTCTCCTACCTGTACAGAAACTGCATGCAGACGCTCTGAGGGCTGATACCACATTCAAATTATTCTAGCCTAGGCATACTTCTTTTTAAATTTCCCATTGAAATAAAGACGTATTCATTTAATGTAACATAATACAACATTTCAATAGTTGTTACTTGATAATCTTCTCTAAACTCTAAATACATGGAAGAGCTTGCGCCTTCGCTCCATGCAGTCACCCATCCCATTATCTCGTGACGTCACAGGGAGGAAAAGAAGCGTCCGCCTTGAGTCCTCCAACAAAACAGAAACTGCATCTCACCAAATTCCCCAACAAGCTAAACAGACACCGTAGGCGAGGCAGAGAGCGCAGGGCAGAGAGACGGGAGCTGTCACTTCACGAAATAAACCAGTCCTCTTTTGCATAGCTCCATGAACAAACAACAAGCAAGGCTCAGCAATCATTCAGGCTACTGTAGAGGTTTTCTTTATTCTTCTTCAAAGAGACGAATAGACCCCCTTTTGGATCCGTTTACTCTTAAAAACCGTCTATCCAAACAAACACCTGCTTGAGGAGTTCTTTATGCTCGGATGAGCCACTTCACCAAGGGACTATAATTCCTACTTCATGTGAACGAATAGGTGCCGATGATAATAATGCTTCCTAGCCCTGTTATTTCTGCCTCCACCACGCCGTTCTCAGTCAAAGACATACTGAAGCTGGAGCTTCAGCAGCAGTCCCAGCAGCAGCGGCTCGCCTCACACCTTGGGCCGCCCCATGAGTGCTCTCACCCGGTGTCGCAGCAGCACCGCTTCGCCCTCCAGTCGCCCCCGTCTTGTATGCTGGCTGGCAGAAACAGGGACAGTCCCAGCCCCGGGCTCTTGGAGAGAGAGGCGGGGATGTCCTACCTGGGTAGTCTGACCGTGCAGGAGCGGCTGATGGAGACGGGTCTTGCCGGAGAGATATTCACTTCCCCGGGGCTACAGGGACACTCAGCCGACAACAGCCTGGAAGTTGAGCAGGAGGACATAGACACCAGTAAGTCAGCGATTGATTACCAGCATACATAGTATCCTAACCATATGATTTTAAAAGAAAGTATTATATTATATTATTCTAACTCTATTATGATTGCAGTATTCTAGATTATCAAGCTCATTAATTTAATCCAATTATATGATAATACACCCATACATATATATATATATATATATATATATATATGTTTTCTTCTTCCATTTAACAAGAGACTACTTCAGTTAAACGATTACAATATTAGCGCCTTTTATAGAAAGCGATACCTTTATTTTATTTGTCATCTACATAGAGGGTTCACCTGTAAATAAATAGGTTTGGAGAAGAAAACGCTCCAAACGACAGCATTTTGACAAATTGTGCATGGCTGAATCGCCATATAAAAAATATGAGCAATCCAACATCCTTCGTTCTCAGAAATAATTTAAAGAGTCATGTTGTTTTTCAGATAAATGTACCTACTGCACTGAAATGAACCTTTAGATAAGACAGAAATGTTGTTCCACGCAATTTATTTCCTTTTTTAGAAATGACAAGTAATATTGGGCCAAATGCCTTAATTAGGCCTATACGTTGCATATACCCTAATTATTTAATGCATTTACTCTTTAGGTTGATGTCAGCATTAGTGGGACTTCAAGTGTATTGGGACATTTGTGTTTGAGGGAACTGTACTATGGTAATTTTGTAACCCAATCACAACAAATGTCATTGGTTTTTTGCTAAATGGTTTTGTTTAGTGTGATTTCATTGCAGTGTGTGTGGTCAGGTTTCTTAGACAGCGTGACCCGTTGAAACGCATGAAAAAAATCCCATATATATGAAACCTTGAGCTAGAATGATAAGGCTGTCGTTCTGTCAATTATAATTCAACGATCTAGCTTTTTAATAACCATTCATGTAAACAGAGTTGCAGGAAGTAGGAGTGCTGAGGGTGCAGCACCCCCTGAGAAAACAGCATTGGATGACAGTGGAAGGCATTCGAGGGAAATTAAAGAAAGGAAACACCATTATGTACGAAAGGGAGGATAGAAAAGAGGCTCACTTTATGAAAGGGGACTTGGGGATAGTTGAGGTGTTTCAGGATCCGGTAAAAGCTGTTCCGACGTCTTTAGTTCGATTTTCAGGAAGAGCTTGGAATGTCCCGAAATCAATGTTCTAAGGGCATGGAAAGGGTTCAATAAAATGTTATTGTATAAAAACAGAGAGTATTTATCTACAAGCCTGTACAAAGGCTTATTGGTGAGTTCATAACAAGTGTGAGGTGAAGTGGAACACGAATGTATTTCTAATGAGAAAATAGTATCCCAGTTCATATTTTTCTAAAGTGTCCCACCAACACTGAAAGCCACGCTTTAGCAAAAGTAGGGGTCTGAGGTTGTTTTGGGGGTTTTTAGCAATCCTTGAATAATACATTATCAAGTTGTTTCATCATAAAATTGTAGATAAGACCTTAACTCATTAAAATAAACATCACCTGAGTATGGGTAGACTGATTTTGATTGTCTACATAGTGATCTACCACAAAGTGTCCGACTTCTGCATATATCACCCTATTTAGACCAGGGGTGGGAAAGTGGTGGCACGAGGCCGTTTTGTAGACCCGCAGACCCCCCCTACCAAACTTTTTTTTTTTTTTGTGTACCCAGCTATCATGGTTGAATTACCAACCCGGGGCCCCCATTGATTTTGTTAGCCACTCTCACTCAGGTATCATATTAAAAACTGAAAACATTCTCCATCCTAACTACATTTAACTTAGGGCCCCCAAAAGGCTAGGGCCAGCTCTGACTACATGCGGGTATGGATGTGAGTATGCAGACCCGCGAACCACTGCCGCTATTCATGATGAGTTCAGATTTCTTGTGGCCCCCACCCCCATCAAAGTTCCCATTAAAATGAATAAATATATTTGAAGTAAAACTGGTTTCAAGCCAGGGACTACACTAAAACAACAACATTTGAACAACAAATCATAGGAAGGACTATCTGATTTAGGCTAAATTTATTATTGTGTCATAGATTAGTAAAGACTCGAGATTACTTTTGAAAAACATCAGTAGCCTAACTATGGACCTCCAGGATTAGAATAGCTATTTTGTATAGAATTAAATAATTGATAAATCTGTCGTCAAATATGACTAAAATCTCTCTCCCCTCTCTTTCTGGAGAATCTTGTGGTCTAATAGGAGTGAGGGACTGCGAGGAGTCCACACAGGTGCACTCGGACTTGGAGAAACCCCCAAAACAGCAAAGGGCCCGGCGGAAACCACGGGTACTCTTTTCCCAGGCGCAGGTGTTCGAGCTCGAGCGGCGTTTCAAGCAGCAGCGTTACCTATCCGCCCCGGAGAGGGAACACCTGGCCAACACTCTGAAACTGACCTCCACACAGGTCAAAATATGGTTCCAGAACAGGAGGTATAAGTGTAAACGGCAGCGGCAGGACAAGACCCTAGAGATGGCCGGACACCCACACCATAATCCCCCGCCTAGGAGAGTGGCAGTCCCGGTGCTGGTGCGTGATGGGAAGCCCTGCCTGGCTGGATCTCAGAACTATAATACATCCTACACTGTTGGAGCGGCCAGCCCCTATAGTTATAATGGCTACCCGGTTTACAATAACCCGGTGTATACTAACACTTACTCATGCACGTACTCTAGCCTGCCTGCTCTAGCGCCCAACACTACTGCTAACGCCTTTATGAATATGGGTCTTGGGAACCTGGGCGTGTCGCAATCTCAGGCCCAAACACCACAGGGAACAGCCTGCCAAGGAACTCTGCAGGGCATTCGGGCCTGGTAGCTGAATGTGTTGATCTCCAGTTGAATAACATTTGCTTTGTTGATCAAGCGTTGATGAAGTTGATAACTAACTTACAGTATTTTGGGATAAGTAAAAACCTTTATGTGTCCCTTGCAGCACAATAAGGATTTATCGTTGAAAGTCGTCATATTGAGACAAATTTTGTACAAAGAGATTAGATGTTTCATCATCAACGGCAAAAACGTGTTTTTAAAAGTTGGACTATTCCAAAGTCACTGTTGGATATAGATATATACTGTGACAGCATTGTATACTGCCTAAATCCCCAAGCGCAATTTGGGATAAACTATTGGGTGCTTATCACTCAGGATGTGAATGGCCTATGCTGGCAAACATTAGCAACGATTATATATGAGCGCTTTACTTAAAAAATATGACTTTACATGTAACCTACTACAAATGGCAAAGGGGGCGTTACCAGTGAAAACATTCTACATCATATCAGGACATCCCCAAATTGTTTTCTGTAGACTTTTTATTTTTATTTTAAAAAATTTGAGATGTATCCTTGTGCACCTGAACAATGCCTGCTGATTATGTTTTGTTGCTGAGGAAAATAAGCATTTATTGAGAAATAAAGTGAAACATTTTGGTATCAAAATGAAGGCATATGTTGATTATATATTCAGAGGGAAAATGCAACTGTGGTATCTTTTGCACTCTCCATCCTAGTTTCGAAAATAGTTTCGAGTGTGTCTGTGTGTGTGTGTGTGTGTGTGTGTGTGTGTGTGTGTGTGTGTGTGTGTGTGTGTGTGTGTGTGTGTGTGTGTGTGTGTGAGAGAGAGAGAGAGAGAGAGAGAATGTGATTTTACACCGTATGAAACTTTAGGTGTCTGGTCAAGTTCCTTCAATCCCATTTAGAAAAGGTGTGTTGTGTTTCTACATAAACGCATGAATATGTGCGCACAAATTTCGGATTTATTCATGGCGTTTTTAAAATACTTTGATTGACAGTGGTTGAAACCGTAGGCCTAGCCTACTTTCTGATACTATATGTTCTCATTATTGGCCATTGGTTTGGTTTTGTACACGTTCTCCAGAAGCGCCCCGCACTTCAAGGGCGTTTGGTCTCTGTTTTGCATTCAGTTTCACATTTATTTTCCAGAACGACGCTTATGCTGATTATTTGTAATCTAAAGATACAACTAAATTTAAGAAAATATCACCAAAAATACATAACGATTAAAGCAAATTGATTGTCTTCATGTTATGCTATGTTAGGCTATTCCAAAAATAAATGTTTGAGATATGGTTCCAGCATACTGTTCGCCACGGAAGGCCGTTTTCCAGCCGTCGCTTTGGAAGAGCTGAAAAGAGAGGCAAATATAGCAGAGTAGGCCAGAAACACAGACAGACACAGACAAGAGCCAGAACTCAGACAGAATGGAAAATTTAGAATTTAGGCTAGAGACGTTATCCAGACAATGCGCTATAATGGTCTGATCGCGCACCCACGGAGGGCCCACAAAGACACTCTAGGCTAGCATACTATGCTGAACTGATCTCTTATTAATGGCCTAGTATAGAGCCCCACAGTGGAGGTATCTTAATACCCATAAAACCTCGCGGTCAAACAGGGAAATGGTTCCTGTCGTTTATCCAACATTCATTTTTCCCATAGGGGTTTTTAGAAACACTTCTAACAAGGGCAGTGTTTCTCGTAGGCTTACCCTGTCATGACGATTTGTTAACCATGTAAATCTCTCTCGTGACTTTTATCAACATAGTCGGTTCTATTTACGCTCAGATTTGAAAATAGTAGTTGGTATTAAATTAGAAACTATGGAAGACTACAAATCCCTGAAAGTTCCTGCACATTATTTCTAGCGGACATCTTTGCTAACAGGTATTGTGTCAATTTAAAACTTGATCAAGACAGTTCACAGAATTGTACATCTAAAGACATTTAGCCAATTTATTCATTGCTACATTTAGCTAACATTAGATAGTTAATCCAGAGATTCATAACTTTGCCTCGATTCGGCAGTCTCCTCCAGATCATCGTGGCATTTGTAGTTCTGTATGATAGCCACATTAGCAGCTAATTAGCATTTCATTTGGGGGGTGGGTTGGGGGTGGGGGGTGCTTCTAATTAGGGTTGTCACTCATCTGCAAATCAGGGATGTGGCTTTTCTGGTCTACCTGTACACAAATTAGTCACAAAGAAATACATAATTATATGGTATGGGAGCGGGCACCAAAGGCAACTCACGAATCAACCATCCCAGGTGTCCGCTCACCTGAATACGTCATATCAATTCATTAGATATCCCACAACAAAGGACATCAAGCACAGTCATTCATAAATTTGTGGGGCCAGCTAATAAACAATATGCAAAGTCTGATATGGTGGGTGTTCTTGTTTAACAGTCTAAATGTGGCTTATTGGAAGGAGGTGAAATCTAATTCATAATTTAAACCATGTGGAGACAAGCTCTCACAGTTTCACTGCAGAATAAGACGTTCATCCACATTCTACAAACGTAAAATGTCGAAGTTGCTCCAAACGTAAAATGTCGATGTCCTTTTGTTTTTCCTACTGCTCAATATTATTCCATTTCTCCAAATGTCAAATTTCGAAGTCCAAGGTTAAGTTAAGGAACTCACTCAATGCAAATGGCTAAGGTAAGGGTTAAGGTTTGGGATAGGGTTAAAAACATATTTAAAAAAAAACAGTGTCCACGACTGGGATCGAACACACAACATTCTGATCTAGAGTCATGGGGCCACACATGGGATGACTCATGGGCTAATAGTGCTCCCTGTTGCCTCTATTGGACGGTTTTGAAGGCATTTCCCTCAGGACATCATAGATGTCGAATTTCGATGTCAGTCTTGAACAATCTTGATGGTCTAGGAATGGTATGAGTGGGGAGAGGGAAACTGAAAGCTACCTGTTATTAGCAGAAAGGTTTGGAACACTCTTTGTTATTGGTCTATTAATGAATTTACCGACTGCCAAAACTCCCTCCCACCCAAAACAAGCGGACATTTCAGGCGGTCTTTTCAAACAGCTCTTACACTAAAAAGGGCATTATGATCATTTTCACAATTTCACAGTATTATTCCAACCTCATAGTGTGGAAATATATGACTGCACCAGGCCTTTAACCTGTGAAACTGAAATTAGACTGATTTGCCTTAATTCGATTTGTCATTGGATGAAGGCCTAAACCAATCAGAAACACTGATTGCATAGTTGGGTTTTTCCACTACTTTTGCCTTTGAGGAAATGTCACTGTGCTCTCATGGTAACTTCCATCCAACTTCCCACCTATAACATGGGAAACATCCAACTGGGCACACACTGGTTGAATCAATGTTATTTCAACGAAATTACGTTGAACCAATGTGGATAAGACATTGAATTGATGTCTGTGCCCAGTGGGATGGTCTTCCTCACAGTCCCCAAATAAAGGAAGATGTTCAATGGGACGAGAGAGTGGCATAGTTTGGGTTTACAAAGGAGGAATTCATATAACTTTGATCTCTAGGTCTCCATATCACTGCCGCTCATTAGAGACAGCTAACCGTTTTAAACAAACGGCCTGCCTCTCTATATAGGCCTACACAGGACTGATCCGATACGAAGACGCCATTAATGGAGATTAATAGAAACGTAAACAGTGTTTGTCTCCAGTGATAGGCCGCTTCCCCTGGCTAGTGCACTGCCGGTAGAGGATACCTGTGTCAGGGTAAGTGGCAGAGAGACGCAAGAGTAAATAGAGATGGCGACAGGAAGGCGATGCCTGAGGACGCGGTGTGTGTATGTGTGTGTGTGTCACCGCGTGTGTGCGTGCACGTGTGTGTGTGTGGAGAGAGTAAGTGCCACAGCCGTGATTGCTATCTATTGCTGTCAAAGACTGTTCATCCAAAAGGCGCACGGCGTTAACAGAGTTTCCTATAACAGTCTCCCAGTATTACAGAAAACAAAGGCCAAATATAGAGTAGACCTATAGACAGCTATAGGCCTAGCGGAGGAACTTAAATATTGATAGCCCACATTACTCTCTCATCCTGGTCTACCCGAGCAGCAGCAGCTGTCAGCGGGGTTGGGGAATGACAGAGATGTGCTCCGGATCCCCGGATGGAAAGAGGAGAGGCATATATAAACATGGCTAGGCTGTTAACGGCATTATATAGGCCTATGTAGGCTATATGTTTGCAATATCTATGCTTCTGTGTAAATGTGAATCATACAGTATTTTAGGAGATTGTGATGATGCTGAAAAAAGTAATTCGTCATTATGCATATAAGCCTACAATAGCTAGCCTACAAAGAACCTGTAATATAGGCTACCATGAACACCTGTAGGTTTGCTTAACATAATTTCCATGACTTCTTCTCCAGACATGTTTTGACACCTTAGGGCTGTGTGTTCTCTGTCGTCAGAGCAGAGAGAAAGAGAGACCTATCTGTTTAGTCAGGGGACGAAAACACAACACAACCAAGGAGCAAGAACACTCACCTGTCATCACATCATCACATCATCTCATAAATGAAAGGTAGGCTCGAAAGTTGCCCAATATGGACAGAGAGACAGAGAGGGAGGTGTGTGTGCGTGCGGAGGGGGACTGCGAGTTGCTGCGCATAAAGGTAATGTGTGTATTTAGGTAGACTATTTTAAATTAGGTTATTGAGCTTTTTTTTTAAAGCTCTATAGCGTAAAAGGTCACTCGAGACTAGGCTAATGACGGAAAAATCCAATCACAAAAAAATATATACAACTGAAAATGTAGGACAAAAAAATCCCAAGAAAGTAAAAACAATGGAATGTCTCAATAAACGTATTATCAAACATGAAACATTATTAAAATAATGTGTAGTGACGTCTTATGTAGTTTCCAACCATTATACAGTTTCCAACCATTATTGTATTTAGAGGATATATAGGAAACCCTAATTATGTCATCGGGACACATTTTCTTTTAAGATCCTGATTGCAGGGTTATCTCGATCATATTCAGATTATTATTGTTCTATTGTGAAGGTGTTCTATTGTTCTATTGCTCTGTGTTGGAACCACTCCTCAAGGCACAGGGCTGTATTTCCATACTCTCTCAAACCCATGTTATGACTGAGCCATTTTACTGAGTGTGGTAATCATTACTACCACAGGGCGGCGCTACTTACTCATTAACTAACTAACATTGACAGCAAGTTAAATGAAGGCAAATCACCTGTCAAACTCATTCCAAGGAGGGCCGAGTGTCTGCGGGTTTTAACTCCACCCTTGTACTTGATCGATTAAGGTCACCAATTAGTAAGGAACATCCCTTGCCTGATTGTCTAGGTCTTAATTGAAAGGAAAAAACAAAAACCCGCAGATGGCATTGAGGAGTACACCACATCAGTCACTGGCTTCATCAATAAGTGCATTGATGATGTCGTCCCCACAGTGACCGTGCGTACATACCCCAACCAGAAACCATGGATTACAGGCAACATCTGCACTGAGCTAAAGGGTAGAGCTGCCGCTTTCAAGGAGCGGGACTCTAATCCCGGACGACTGTACTCCCTGTTCACTCATGACTGCACGGCCAGGCACGACTCCAACACCATCATTAAATTTGCAGATGACACAACAGTGGTAGGCCTGATCACCGACAACAACGAGAAAGCTTATAGGGAGGAGGTCAGAAACCTGGCTGTGTGGTGCCAGAACAACAACCTCTCCATCAATATGATCAAGACAAAGGAGATGATTGTGGACTACAGGTTGAGAGCTTTGAGTTCCTTAGTGTCCACATCACCAACAAACTGACATGGTTCAAGCACACCATGAACACACCATGAACGGACACAACAAAACTTATTCCCCCTCAGGAGACTGAAAAGATTTGTCATGGGTCCTCAGATCCTCAAAAGGTTCTACAGCTGTACCATCGAGAGCATCCTGGCTGGTTGCATCACTGCCTGGTATGGCAATTGCTCGGCCTCCGACCTCAAGGCACTACAGAGGGTAGTGCGTAAAGCCTAGTACATCACTGGGGCTAAGCTGCCTGCCATCCAGGATCTCTGCAGCAGGCGGTGTCAGAGGAAGGCCCTAAAGACTCCAGCCACCTTAGTCATAGACTGTTCTCTCTGCTACAACATTGCAAACAGCTTCTACCTGCAAGCCATAAGACTCCTGAACATCTAGTCACATGGCTACCCAGACTATTTGCATTGCCTCCCCCCCTCTCCACACCACTGCCCCTCTCTGTTGTCCTCTATAGATAGTTACTTTAGTTAACTCTGCCTACATGTACACACTACCTCAACTAACCGGTGCCCCCGCACATTGACTCTGTACCGGTATCCCCCTGTATTTATTGTTATTTTTTACTGCTGCTCTTTAATTACTTGATACTTTTATCTCTTATTCTTATCCATATTTTTTTTAAACTGCATTGTTGGTTATGGGCTCGTAAGTAAGCATTTCACTGTAAGGTCTAAAACTGTTGTATTTGGCACAGGTGACTAATAAAATTTGATTTGATATGATTATAAGAAATCCCGCTATGCCCTCCGACGAACCATCAAACAGGCAATGCGTCAACACAGGACTAAGATTGAATCGTACTACACTGGCTCTGACACTTGTCGCATGTGGCAGGGCTTGCAAACTATTACAGACTACAAAGGGAAGCACAACCGAGAGCTGCCCAGTGACACGAGCCTACCAGACTAGCTAAATCACTTCTATGCTCACTTCGAGGCAAGCAATATTGAAGCATGTATGAGATCATCAGCTGTTCAGGACGACTGTGTGATCACGCTCTCTGTAGCCGATGTGAGTAAGAGCTTTAGACAGGTCAACATTCACAAGGCCGCAGGGCCAGATGGATTACCAGGATGTGTACTCAAAGCATGCGCTGACCAACTGGCAAGTGTCTTCAAAGACATTTTCAACCTCTCCCTGTCTGAGTCTGTAATACCAACATGTTTCAAGCAGACCAACATAGTCCCTGTGCCCAAGAACACCGAGGTAAACTGCCTAAATAACTACAGACCTGTGGCCCTCATGTCTGTAGCCATGGAGTGCTTTGAAAGGGTGGTCATGGCTCACATCAACACCATTATCCCAGAAACCCTTGACCAACTCCAATTTGCATACCGCCACAACAGAGCCACAGATGATGCAATCTCTATTGCACTCCACACTGCCCTTTCCCACCTGGACAAAAGGAACACCTGTGTGCTTTTCATGGACTACAGCTCAGCGTTCAACACCATAGTGCCCTCAAAGCTCATCACTAAGCTAAGGACCCTGGTACTAAACACCTCCCTCTGCAATTGGATCATGGACTTCCTGATGGGCTGCCCCCAGGCGATAAGGGTAGGGAACAACACATCTGCCACACTGATCCTCAACACAGGGGCCCCTCTGGGTGCGTGCTCAATCCCCTCCTGTACTCCCTGTTCACTCATGACTATATGGCCAAGCACAACTCCAACACATTCATTGAGTTTGCAGATGACACAACAGTGGTAGGCCTGATCACCGACAACAATGAGACAGCCAATAGGGAGGGGGTCAGAGACCTGGCAGTGTGGTGCCAGAATAACAACCTCTCCCTCGAAGTGATCAAGACAAAGGAGATGATTGTGGATTACAGGAAAAGGAGCACCAAGCATGCCCCCATTCTCATCGACGGGGCTGTAATGGAGCAGGTTGAGAGCTGCAAGTTCCTTGGTGTCCACATCAACAACGAACTATCATGGTCCAAACACACCAAGACAGTCGTGAAGAGGGCATGACAACACCTATTCTCCCCCAGGAGACTGAAAAGATTTGACATGGGTCCTCAGATCCTCAAAAGGTTCTACAGCTGCACCATCGAGAGCATCACCGCCTGGTATGGAAACTCCTTGGCCTCCAACCGTAAGGTACTACAGAGGGTAGTGCGTACGGCCCAGTACATCACTGGCATCCAGGACCTCTATACCAGGCAGTATCAGAGGAAGACCCTAAAAATTGCCAATGACTCCAGCCACCCTAGTCATAGATTGTTCTCTCTGCTTCCGCACGGCAAGTGGTACCGGAGTGCCAAGTTTAAGTCTGAAATGCTTCTTAAAGAGCAACAATAAAATAACAGTAGCGAGGGGATACCGATACAGAGTCAATGTGCGAGGACACAGGTAATATGTACATGTAGGTAGAGGTAAAGTGACTATGCATAGATAATAAACAGAGAGTAGTAGCAGCGTAAAAATGGGACAATCTAAATAGTCTGGGTAGCCATTTGATTAGCTGTTCAGGAGTCTTATGACTTGGGGGAGAATAGAAGGGGTTAAGTATTTGTTATTTTTATATATTTTTTTACTTCAGTCTATTTTAGTAAATACTTTCTTAACAATTATTTTTCTTAAAACTGTATTGTTGGTTAAGTAAGGGCTTGTAAGTAAGCATTTCACGGAACCTGTTGTATTCTGTGCATGTGACAAATACAATGTGTTTTGATTTGATTTGAAACTCAGCCCTTCTTGGAATGAGTTTGACACCCCAGTTCAAAATCAATGGCAGTCACTTTACAATTCACCTTCACATTTCTCTAAAATCGCAAGCTAATTGAGGTGCTCATTGGTTTCTCAATTCCTTTCTTCACTTGACCATAACTAAGCTATTTTGTTGTTAGGCCTACTATCTGTAAACAATCTGCAGACAAAAGTCTTCTTAATGCAGTTATATATCGCAAGATCCTCTGATAACAAAAGTTACTAAGGCCTAAATGTTCTGCCCATCCTTTCTACAAATACAGGAAATGCCACACCTGCGAAAACCACGAGGGTAATCAGGCTTCACTCACTTTACAAACACTGACCTACATTATATAGGTCAACTACATTTACCTGAGATATGATCCGTTATGTACACAAGTAAACTTTAAATAGTACTTTGATTGATCATTCATTTCGCTGAAAGTTTTGCAGCGTTTGATCCATGGGACATGCATAGCCTACTCTTTAGGCCATTTTAGGCATTATTTTAGCTTCAAATCCTTATCAAGGCAAAAGCACAGGAAAGGTGATTAGGACTATAAAAAATGTAATCATGAGAAAAATAAAAAACACATGAAAGTAACTATTTGATACTAGTTACAACCAAATGGACAGAGGGGCGCAGTACACATTTGTGGACAAAAATTATAAACAAAATACTATATGCCAGCTCCCTGTTTTCATGTCACCCTCTTTACTAAATTTAATGTAGGCTAATATTGAAATGCATAGGCCTATGCAATTCCTATAGTGTGGATAGCTTATTAGGCCTGAGGCGGTGAGGCTATAGCGCACGACGGTCTCCAAATCCATTGTTATTGATCCTTCATAACACATTAAAACCAGATAAGAGTAGGCTACACAAGTACAATGTTCTTAGATCTTGCAGAGCTCCGCGAGCCAGTAGCCCATCACAGATTGCCCTCAACAAAATCACCCCAACTGCAGACCTTTTCATAACTGTTGACGGTCACTACTTTCTCCTCATTCCTATAACAACTGATGTCAAACTGAAACATACGTTTAAAAGGTCTGAATTTGTGCTACCTCCATCCCTCATAGTCCATAACACTTATACAATCACTGCAGGCTTTCCTTCCTTGTCTTCAAATGACGCAAGTTTATCAAATGTATCTCTCCGTCCTCAAATAAAGTCAAGCGCTTGAGGGATAGACGTACAGGGCAAGGCGGTCTGGGGCGGGGATAACTAGGCCAGACAGCCAATCAGCGCAGGCTTCAATGGCAGTAGTGAGAGTTGTAGTGCAGACGTGACATCCAATGACACCTCGGCTGTTGATTAGACCAGAGGCTGTTTCAACGCAATTAAATCATCTCCGGCGAAGATCGAGAGAGAAGAGCAACTGACAACCCAATCAATACCAGTAGATTTTAGACTTTTGAGGGGTCTCTGGATGGGGGTCGCACGACTTTAGAGAGCGGGTTGAGAGAGTAGGCTAACAAAACTTCGGTTGTGATAAAACATTGGTTTTGCGTAAATGTTATCATGGCGCTGGACTGCTCCTCTTTCTCCATCAAGGACATCCTCACCCGCGGACGTGACGCGCGAGATAACATTCCAACTTCACGGAATCTGACAGAACTCTGCACGTTAAAGCTGGCCTCCATCAACCAGGACCGGCAAACCGAGAGCAGGGATGGGAGCTTGAGGGGCCCCGGTTCATCCACTTCGGATTGCAGTGACGAGCACAAAGGGGATGAGATGGAGATTAAACACATCCGCCAAGGAAGTATTAGTTCCTCTCCTGGTTTGGGAGACACCAGGAACCCTACGTTCGAGTTCGGTAGTGAAGAGTCCACTGGGGAGGAGGCGGAACACATGGCATGCAAAAAAGGTACTTCGCCCTCTGACTGTCTATAATATTATTTATATCGACCATGAATCTAAATGCAATTATAAACTGGGTGGTTCGAGCCCTGAATGCGGATTGGCTGAAAGCCGTATTCCACGGTTGTGACAAAACATGACTTTGTACTGTTCCAATTGTGTTGGTAAGCAGTTTATAATAGCAATAAGTCACCTCGGGGGTTTGTGGTATATGGCCAATATATATATAGGCCTAAGAGTACAATTATAACCCTACTTACTGGCTTTGAACTTGTAGCCTAATTTATTGAGTAATAAACATAAATGTAAGTACTTGCAGTCATCTTCACTTGAAGGACATTTTGTGTAAACACGCGGTGTCCTGGAGAGATAAAGACTGACTAGCCTACGTTGTTGCTATTTAAAAAATAAAGAGGTCGCCTGTTTGCCAAATAACCACAAGATCTTTTACTTTTCTCTTTCTTCCAATACAGACATAAACAACAAACAACCCAGTATCTATCAGGACAAACAGAGGAAGGAAGAGGTGAATGTGAGGGAGAGTAGTTACAGCACCGTGGGCCAATCCATATCTGGTAACAAGAAGCGCTCCCGTGCGGCCTTCACCCACGCGCAGGTCTACGAGCTAGAGCGTCGGTTTAATTTGCAGCGCTACCTGTCCGGTCCCGAACGGGCGAACTTGGCGGGCGCCTTGAAGCTCACGGAAACCCAGGTGAAAATCTGGTTCCAGAACCGGAGATATAAGACCAAACGGCGGCAGATGGCGGCCGAAATTGCTGCTTGTAGCTCCTCTACACCAGCCACACTGGCTAAGAAAGTGGCGGTGAAGATCCTGGTTCGAGACGATCAGAGACAGTACGGAGGGGACGAGCTGCATCGTCCGCCTGCTCTGCCACTATATACGGCCTACCAATATGGATACAACCCCTACATGTACTGCTTCCAGACAGGAATCTCTAGCAATGCGCTTTGTGGGGGGATGCATTGACACAATGGTGTAGCTACAATTCCTCATGGCATTCATTAAATTTATGGACTTACTAAAAGATGAAAAAGGCACTGGATAACCAGACGACATTTCTACATGCGTCTATGTGTTGCTAAATACTTTCTTTATTCTCTATTGGAGAGTGTGGTCATTTCAAAGCACAGGGAGCTTTTTGATACTGTATACCTGCAAGGCAAATGGGCCTATAGACATTACACTGACAACATTGATGGATACAGCAAGATGTAGTAGCCTAGATAACAATATTGGAATTATTACACAGGAATGTGCATCGAGTTTAATTGTATAGCCAACTAATAACTAAATAAAGCTTAAAAACTAGTTGGGAGTCATCATTATCCTAATGACATTGTTAACACACACACACACACAAAGTTGATAACTCATTATAAAACAGGAAAGGGGTACATTCAACTGTGTCTTCCACATTTAACCTAACCCCTCTAAATCAGAGAGGTGCGGGGGCTGCCATAATCGACATCTACGACGCCCGGGGAACAGTAGGTTAACTGCCTTGCTCAGAGGTAGAAGGACAGATGTTTTACCTTGTCAGCTCAGGGATTCGATCAAGCAACCTTTCGTTACTGGCCCAACGATATAACCACTAGGCTACATGTGGAATATAGGTTACTTTAGGATTATGAAACAATGTAGGCTAATATCAAGTGCTAAATCGAAATAAACACAATTTCAATTTCTAACATTTTCATACCCTTTGATAGACTTCTCGATCTAAGCCTTGAACTTAATAGGTCTAATAACTTGTCACATTAGTCGATCGCATATATGCAATAGATTCGTTAAAACATTGATACAACACAAATACAATTGAAATACTTAGGTAAAATAAGGATTGTTATTCTCCAAATTAAGCCAACATCCATCTTCATGAAATTATTAAATTCGTAAGAGGAAAAAACTAATATATGGATTTCAAAATATTGTGGGATTTTTTCCAAACATTCTTAAGGATTGATAACGAATTTCATCATGGCAGACACAATATAAGTACCAATAATATCTGCATTGTTTCTGCATTTAGCTGCCTGTTAGAAGTTGAACCCACAATATGTGGACAGAAAACTTACACAACATGACGATGCAAAAGACGTTGCACCAATGAGGACGTAATGCGTTTGAACATGGTTATTATTAGCCCATGGTCGAGCTCTTGAAGACTACAAGTAACTCAATTGAATCACCGACATTCTAAAATCTAAACATTCTAGGTTTAAAACAACCCAATTTTAAAATTGAATATGAGGCTTAGAATGTAAAGGTATCAAATCAAATCACATGTTATTTGTCACATGCTTCGTAGACAACAGGTGTAGACTCTTTTTATTTTATTTTATTTATTTAACCTTTATTTAACTAGGCAAGTCAGTTAAGAACAAATTCTTATTTACAATGACGGCCTACCAAAAGGCAAAAGGCCTCCTGCGGGGCTGAGGGCTGGGATCAAAAAATATATATAGGACAAAACACACATCACGACAAGAGAGACAACACAACATAAAGAGAGACCTAAGACAACAACATAGCAAGGCAGCAACACATGACAACAGCTTGGTAACAACACAACATGACAACATGGTATCAGCACAAAACATAATAAACATTATTGGACACAGACAGCAATATATTTAACCTTTATTTAACAAGGCAAGTCAGTTAAGAACAAATTCTTCTTTTCAATGACGGCCTAGGAACGGTGTTCCTGAATCTTGTTCAGGGGAAGAACGACCGATTTTTACCTTGTCAGCTCGAGGACTCGATTTTGCAACCTTTTGGTTACTAGTCCAACTCTGCTACATCACGCAACGCAGCCACAACTGTCAGTAAGTGTCCATTATTGAGTCTTTGAATGAAGAGATTGAGATAAAACTGTGTTTGTATTTTTTTGAGTGTTTGTGCACTGACTAAGAGTGAAATGCTTACTTTGAATCCAAAGTTTTTTATTTATTTTACTAGGCAAGTCAGTTAAGAACAAATTCTTATTTTCAATGACGGCCTAGGAACAGTGGGTTAACTGCCTGTTCATGGATTTCTACCTTGTCAGCTGCCGCCCCCAGTTCAATATAATATAAAAAAATTAAATACAAAACTGAAATAGTGACACGAGGAATAAATACGCAGTGAATAACGAATAAAAATAACGAGTAAAAATAACATGACTAGCCTTTATATAGGGGGTAGAAAATAACATGGCTATATACAGGGAGTACCAATACGGAGTCAATGTGCAGGGTGCAATGTAATTGAGGCAGCTATGTACTGTACATATAGGTAGGGGTAAAGTGACGAGGCAACATGATAGATAATAGACAGTAGCAGCAACTTATGTGGTGAGTGTGGAAATAAAAATAAATATATAAAATATATAAAATATATATTTAATACAACAGGATGTCCCTTAGCTGTGTGTGTGTGTGTGTGTGTGTGTGTGGCGTCAGTATGCATGTGTGTGCATGTTATGTGTGTTTCGGTGTATGTAGTGTGTTATCATATAGGAGGATAGGCTAGTTTGGCTAGTTTATATTTATTACATTTTCATTTTAGACACTTTCACGCTTTCAAAATGTTGAGCCAAAAATCACAATGAATCTAACTAAATACGTGCTGCTGACACGGCCCTGATTTGTTTTGTGGTTAAAGTGTGACTAAAGTTAGCTAGGTGGCTAACGTTAGACAACAAAAAATAGTGTGTTCCCCACGAATTAAAAAGTGCACTACATAAACTTATACCTAAAACGTGTACAGTGCTTTCAGAAAGTATTCACAACCCTTGACTTTTTTCAA
The DNA here is from genome assembly GCF_018296145.1 of Oncorhynchus tshawytscha. Taxonomy (NCBI): domain Eukaryota; kingdom Metazoa; phylum Chordata; class Actinopteri; order Salmoniformes; family Salmonidae; genus Oncorhynchus; species Oncorhynchus tshawytscha. The sequence continues at coordinate 74,610,171 of NC_056429.1, read as the reverse complement.
ATTTTCAAATAAAACTCAAGTCAAAACTGTAACTAGGTTATTGTCCTGCTGAAAGGTCAATTTGTCTCCCAGTGTTTGTTAGAAATCAGACTGAATCAGGTTTTCCTATAGGATTTTGCCTGTGCTTAGCTCTATTCCGTTTCTATTTATCCTGAAAAAGTCCTTGCCGATGACAAGCATATCCATAACATGATGCAGCCACCACCATGCTTGAAAAAATGAAGAGTGATATTCAATGATGTGTTGTGTTGGATTTGCTCCAAAATTAACGCTTTGTTTTCAGGACATAAAGTTAATTTCTTTGCCACATCTTTTTCAGTTTTACTTTAGTGCCTTATTGCAAACAGGATGCATGTTTTGGAATATTTGTATTCTGTACAGGCTTCTTATTTTCACTCTCATTTAGGTTAGTATTGTGTAACTAATGTAACTACAATGTTATTGAGCAATCCTCAGTTCTCTCCTATCACAGCGATTAAACTCTGTAACTGTTTTAAATATACCATTGGCCTCATGGGGAAATCCATGAGCATTGTCCTTCCTCTCCGGCAACTGAGTTTGGAAGGACGCCTGTATCATTGTAGTGACTGGGTGTATTGATACACCATCCACAGTGCAATTAATAACTTCACCATGCTCAAAGGGATATTCAATGTCTCCTTATTTTTTACCCATCTACCAATAGGTGCCCTTCTTGCAAGGTATTGGAAAACCTCCCTGCTCTTTGTGGTTGAATCTGTGTTTGAAGTTCACTGCTAGACTGATAGAAGAGAGATGAAGTAGTTATAAATAAAAAATGTTAAACACTGTTATTGCAGACAGAGTGAGTCCATGCAATTTATTATGTGACTTGCTAACATTTCAGATGGACATTTTTTTATAAATGCTTTAATTCAAAATGTCTAAAAGCATAATTCCGCGTATATGTTACTGAGTATTGTGTGTAGGCTATTGACACAACATCTCATTTTCATCCATTTTAAATTCAGGCTAAAACACAACAAATGTATTAAAAGTCAGTAAAGTCTAGGGGTGTAAATACTTTCTGGTGGCACTGTATCTATTCCACTAAATTAACATAAAATGTATATCTTACTCTGTGGAGTTTTGTCTGCTGTGTTTGTAGCCTAGCTTGTTAACTCTTGTTCTGAATCCGCTCTCTCTTCAGATGCATGAGTTCAGGTCAAAAAGAATAACAAAAAATGATCCGAAAGTGTAGAAATTTTACAAATGGCACCCCATACCATATACTCTTATATACACCGAGCTTACAAAATATTAAGAACACCTTGACACAAACCGGTGTGCTTGGCACCTACTACCATACCCCGTTCAAAGGCACTTAAATATTTTGTCTTTCCCATTCACCCACTGAATGGCACATAATCAATCATTGTCTCAATTGTCTCAAGACTTGAAAATCTTTCTTCAACCTGTCTCCTCCCCTTCATCTACACTGATTGAAGTGGATTTAACAAGTTACTTCAATAATAGATTCATAGCTTTCACCTGGATTCACCTGGTCAGTCTATGTCATGGAAAGAGCATGAGTCCTTAATGTTTTGTACACTCAGTGTATTACAGGTATGAATGTGTGTTTACTGCTGTTGTAAATTCCCTGCTCTAGGCCCAGCTGCATGAGTCAGATAGCTTCAATAGAGCGTGTCGGTGTTGCACCACACAGCCCTGCTACTCAGGACAGATCCACATTAATCATGCTATGCTGAAAAGACTGTACAGACTAAACCCTCATCTCACTGTAATAGACCCTGCTGAGCAACCTGGACTCAGTGGTAGACGTGACATAGTAAAGGTCGATCTAGGACGCTGCAATTAGTAGGATATGTTACCTTTCGTATGGTATGTATTTGTTTGTGGATGTCCATCATCCATTTCATATAATATGTTACAAATTACAATTCATGTGATAAATTACAAATTGCAATTCATACAATATGTTACAAATTTGTAAAACATATGCTATGAATTCCAAATTGTTGTGACTAAAGTTAGCTAGGTGGCTAACGTTAGATAGGCTGGGGGTTAGAGTTAGGGGTTAAGCTTTGGGTTAAGGTTGGGATTAGGAGTTAGGTTAAAGGGTTAAGGTTAGGGTTAGGGGAAGGGTTAGCTAACATCTTAAGTAGTTGAAAGTAGCAAAAAAGTAGTAAATAGTTGCAAAATTGCTAATTAGCTAAAATGCAAAGGTTGTCCAAGATGAGATTCAAAGATGCCCAACCTCTGGGTTGCTAGATGTTTGTGTTATATATGCCTACCTACCCCCCCCTCCCAACCAACCAACCAACCACCCTACTCTCATTTTTGCCTTAAGTAATCTTCTGTGTTATTTTGCATTTTGTTCCACTGTTCCGAATAGCTAAGTAAAATTTTGAACCAGTTCAAACCCCCAAAAGTACTGGTTTATATTGTTCCTTTCTGTTCATTTTTCAACCTGTGAAATCAACAGTTTTTACATTTAGCTCATTAAATGACTTCACCAATCAGTGCAGATAGAGCAGGCATGCTAGTTATTGACATGTGCGGTGGAAAGACAAGTGTAGACTAAGGTGCCACGATGCAACTGAAATTGTGCGGGTGGGGGGGATGTTGTGAAGGAGGCTTGAAGCACTGGGCATCTTGTTATGACATGCATTATATGAATTAGGTCCACATAATTATACTAGGGAGGAGTGGCTTCTATGGAGGAACATTGAATGTCCTTTGAGCTAGCTAGCTAACAAGCTTGTGTGTGCAGAGCGGCACCAGAACTTTACACACGTCTTACATGGAACGTGATAACGTGACAACTAGGCCTATAGTATCCTTAACTTGCATTGAACACACTAATCCATTCTCTAGCTAATTAAACATCTTTCTCCCTTTCTTCTGAATCAAGCTTGTAACGTTAGTACAGTAGCCTATGCTTCGGATGGGGAGGGGCAGGTAGCACACACAGGCAAAGATTTAGTACAGTATGGATCACTTTCTTCCCAAGTTCTGTTTCTGTTCCTGGTCTTACGCAACCATACTAAACGTAACACATCACTAATTTGAGTGTCCCGGATTTACATTTACTATGCTATGTCTAGTCTATGAGACCAGGCTGTGTCGAGGGGTTAGCTACTGCAGTTGAACTAAATAGAAATATCTATGTTGGATGGAGTTAAGTGGCAAATGGGATATAGAACATGGAATGAGGAATGCTCAAAGCGACATTAGGCCTACTTTAAGATGGGACTTTGTAATGTTGTGTGCATTCTACATAGTCAAATAATAATGAGTGTAATAATGAGTGCATTCTCTGTAGGCTAAATTATTGTGGTTTCAATGCACATCTAGAGGTCTGCTTTTAAAAAAAGCACAGATGCGATTTCCTGAGTTGGCAGTTACCCAGGTAAGTCAGGTTGTAGAGTGCTTCTCAAGCCTCATGCTATGTCTGCTAATTGACATGAAAAATAATTCACTTCTCTCTTAACTGATGCGTGGGGAGAGTTTGGGCAGAAAATGGCTGCCGTGGCATCCCTTAGGTAGGTGAAACCTCAGTACTGTTGGATAAGGTGAGTTTTTCTCCCTAACAACATAAATCAAGTATTCATCTCTACTTGAAGTATTCCAATGCATTATCGGTAGTAGTTGTATTGCAGCTGTAGTGAAAATCTCCATCACCCTGTCTGCCTACCTACATGCTACACACCCACTAGGCCTCCAACCTCTTTGTAAGACAGAGTTACTCTCACCTTGGGCACGACACTGGCAGCTGCCCAAGCCTCATTCATCTCTTTCAGATCAGATTTACCACTCTAAGCTATCATGTGTAGCTGGTATTGTACATACATGGTTCTGGGGAGGAGAGACAACACCTTGTGATTAATGGACCATCATCAAGTGACATCTATTGACATTTACAGGGTGGTTACATTCACGTGACAACAGAACACTTGGGTGATTAGAGTTATCATTACATCATTACATAATTGACAGCATGGTCATGGTCCCAAATCCCAACTGAAGACCATGATTAGTTTATTACTGAAACAGGTGTGTTAGTGCTGGTTGGACATTGAATCAAAAGCCTGCATATCTAGACCCTTCAGCCTCTTTTGTTAGTGGTTAGGTGAGAGAAGGCCTGGGTCAGCAAGCTAACGTCTGTGTTTATCTTTACATATATAATGCACAAGTATGTAAACATTCAGTCTGAGAGCGAGAGCCAAGTATCGCCTTCACGCTTCCCTGCTGTTTGACGTGAAGAGGCTCGTAAAACAGATAGAGAGTGAGTGAGAGAGAGAAAAAGACGGCCCACTAGGCACACAGTGGTTGAATCAACTTCGTTTCCACTTCATTTCAATTCAATTAAGTTGAACCAACGTGGAATAGACGTTGATTTGATGTGTGTGCCCATTGGAGTGATAGAGATGAGTGGGAGAAAGGTGAGTAGAGAAATAGAGAGGATAGGGGGTGTAGCGAGAGGGAGGGCAGAGACAGACTGACAGAGGGGGGAAAAACTTAGTGAGAAGAAAGCTTGTTTGGAGAATAGACTGGATTTGTTTTAGTGTGAAGAAAATGGGACTAAAAACAAAGTCAATGTTGGGGAGAGATTTCTACCTGTTTTAACACCACGTCGGGACAGGCAATGTACCTGTACTTAACAGAATTAATGAATGAATTGCTAGATTTTTCATCTGTATTGGAAACACTAATCCTTTGTCGTCTTAGGAGTTTGCTACAGTAGCTCAGCTCTCAGCAGGGTGGAATGTACTGAGGGTGAGACATAGATACAATGAAACACTCACCCAGTCAGCACACACACATGCATACACGCACGCGCACACACACAGAGGTGTCATGCACATAGGAAATGTATTACATTTTTCGTGGTTGTTGTTGTTGTCTCTCTGTAATACTACTGGCCACCTAGCAATTTTAGGAAGATTGGCTTCAGCTAGCCTGGATAGTTTCCCAGTCTCAACCAGAGAGGAAGACACAATTTAGGCTATTTTGGAGAATTGGCAAGGCATGCAAGACAAGAAATTGCTAGATACAGATTATTAAGACATAGGGGTATGTTTCAATCTGCCTGCACCCTCTCGTGCTGGCTTGCCTACTCTTTCTCTTCGTTAATGATGAGAGTGTGTGTTCAGTCTTCGGTCTGTTGTGTGTAGATTGCCAGCCAAGAAATTGCGAGATACAGCTTTTGATTGCCAATAGATAGGCCTCGTGCACAGTTCTGATGGTCTGCGTGGCATCCGACCTGCCCATACTGTGCCCCTCCCCACTCTCTCCATCCCTTGCAAGCTCACTGTGGAAACGGCTGTTTAAACAGTAAGATTTCTTTTCAATTTGTGACATCCCTACTCTCAATCAAGTTAGCAAGCTTGTCTAACTACACTGAACAAGAATAGAAACACAACATGTAAAGTGTTGTTCCCATATTTCATGAGCTGAAATAAAATGTTGGCATATCAAGAAGCTGATTTAACAGCATGATTATTACACAGGTGCACCTTGTGCTGAGGACAATAAAAGGCCATTTTAAAATGTGCAGTTTTAGCATGCTGACTGCAGGAATGACTGCAGGAATGCCCACAAGAGCTTTTGCATGATAATTTAATGTTAATTTTAATGTTAATTTGTCTACCATAAGCTGCCTCCAACATAATTTTAGAAAATTTGGCAATACATCCAACCGGTCTCACAACTTCAGACCACGTTTAACCACGCCAGCCCAGGACCTCCACATCTGTCTTCTTCAACTGTGGGATCGTCTGAGGGGGTTGGGGGGATGCTGAGGAGGATTTCTGTCTGTAATAAAACCCTTTTGTGGATAAAAACTAATTCTGATTGGTTGGGCCTGGCTATGCCTTCCCAGGCCCACCCATGGCTGCACCCCTACCCAGTCAAGTGAAATCCATAGATTAGTGCCTAATTTATTTATTTTAATTGACTGATTTCCTTACATGAACTGTTACTCAGTAAAATCTTTGAAATTGTTGCATGTTGCATTTAGGCTGACAAGCCTGCTGGCAAGGTTGGTAGACTTTAGAAACGCAAGCAATCACTAAATGTACTGAATAAAAGTCAGTTCAATCTTTTACCCAGATTTTAGCAGAGATGCATAGACGCATATTTAGTTTCTATTAAAAAAGAACCACCAGTCAGGAGGATACAGACAGCTCAAGAGGTATGCTTAGATATGCAGAAAAATATACATGTTTTATATAGAATTAAGATGAATGATTATGGCTCTAGATGGCAGGAAAAATCTGTTTCAGATGTTTGAAAAATGAAAATGTTTTCAATTTACAACCTCCCAGCCATCCTCACGTACTTTGTGCTCCCTTAGGTTTTTGGAGTGTATGATGCCACTGCACATACACAAACACACAGACACACACACACCGTCTGCAGTCTCTGCTACACTACAACGCTTTGTAAGAGCTAGGTTCAGAGATCTCACACTGTTCACAATCTGTCTTATATCTCCCTCACTAACTTTAAGCATCAGCTGTCTGAGTAGCTTATCAATCATTGCACCTGTACACAACCCATCTGAAAATAGCCCACTCAACTACCTCATCCCCATATTGTTATTTATTTTTTTGCTCCTTTGCACCCTGGTATCTCTACTTGCACATTCATCATCTGCACATCTATCACTCCAGTGTTCAATTGCTAAATTGTCATTATTTCACCACTATGGCCAATTTATTGCCTTACTGCCCTAATCTTACTACATTTGCACACACTGTACATATATTTTTCTATTGTGTTATTGATTGTACATTTGTTTATTCCATGTGCAACTCTGTGTTGTTTGTGTTACACTGCTTTGCTTTATCTTGGCCAGGTTGCAGTTGTAAATGAGAACTTGTTTTCAACTGGTCTACCTGGTTAAATAAAGGTGAAATAAAAAAACAACTATACAACAACTGTAAGCACTGACTGTCAAAGGATATTTCCATTACAAACCTCTCACAGATGCTGGGTGAGGATGGAACAACATCAATCTATCCAACGAGATTTAACTAGGCCTACTGAAGGTGGAGTGTGTGTGTTTAAAGGTGAAAAGGGTGGTGTGGGGGGAGTGTGTGTGTGTGTGTGTTTAAAGGTGAAAAGGGTAGGGGGGGTGTTTAAAGGTGAAAGGGTGGGGTGGGTGGAGTGTGTGTGTTTAAAGGTGAAAAGGGTGGGGTGGGTGGAGTGTGTGTGTTTAAAGGTGAAAAGGGTGGAGGGGGAATGTGTTTGTGTGTTTAAAGGTGAAAAGGGGGGTGTTTAAAGGTGAAAGGGTGGGTTGGGGGAGTGTGTGTAAGTGTGTGTGCAGGCGTTAATGTGTTGTCCCAGGGCAGACTTGGGTCAGGACTCAGGAAGTAGATGGGTCATGGTTAATACCTCTGTTTAAAAGACAGAGCTGCTTCCCCGGACCCTGTCTCCCCAGCCGCATTAGTGCTTCACACACACATGCACACATAGACACACACAGACACACACACACGGCCAATATTCGCACTCAGAGGACTGCTCTGCTGTGTTCCAGAAACTATTAGCTGATAGCATCGCAGCATGTAGGAATGTAAACATTTACAGTAAAACCATAAGAGATCTCCTCCCCTCTGGGTGTGTTGTATCCATCACAGACAACCACATTTTCCCCCAAAGACGAGGGTTTTCTCTCATATTTCACATAAAAATGGATGGTTCATTGAATGATTGCTCATGATACATGATTTCCTCTTATATTACATTGGTGTCGGCTGTGGGATTTTATTATATGCTGTTAAGTAACAATAATAATCTTTTAGATTTTACCTAGGAAAATTGACTGTACTTCATACAGAAATAACTTTTTGACCCAGGAACATTTCCCTAAATACGGCTTTGATTGAATTCTCCCTTGACCTTTCTGAAATGTTTGCAGTCTCTCTTAAATTAACTTGTTTTGATTTCATGTCATTCTGAAGTTTGAAAATTCACATTTTTTCCTCTCTCCCTCTTTCCCTCTCTCCCCCTCTCTCTCTCTCTATCTCTCCCCTCTCTCTCTCTCTCTCTCCCTCTCTCCCTCTTTCCTCTCTCTCCCTCCCTCTCTCTCTCTCTCTCTCTCTCTCTCTCTCTCTCTCTCTCTCTCTCTCTCTGTGTGTGTGTTCTAAAGCATTGGGAGGGGTCATAGTGAGGATTAGTAAAGGCAGTCTGATAGATGAGACCACCCAGGGGAAGGAGAAATCAGGGTTATTTATGATCAGTAGAAGGACTATAGTGTTTGAGTGGAGTCCATTAGATTATGAGGAAGTAAGTTTCTTCAGATAGATAGACACTAGACAAGATGCACTAGACTGGACAGACAAACTTTCCCGAGTCTGATAACAACGCTAACAACAACCCCTTGTCACAGATCTAAATAAGCCCGAGTTGTGCAGTTGATCTTGGTTCAAAACCCAGTGGTATTTTATCAAAGTAGAAACCTCTAAAACCAAGCTTCATCCTGGACCTTCCTCCTGCCCTCACATCTATGTTATCTAATATTTCTAATATTATCTACTTATTTGTTTACTTACACTATGTGTTGTTTATTTATGGTAAAAACAGGGGCAACATGCGTAAATATGGCACTTTGCTTGGACATACAAATAAATATTTCTCAACTCAACTTAAAAAGAAACTCCTGGCTACACTTATCAAATCCATGTCCTTCAGGAGAGATACTTTCACAGAAACATCTACAGCATGTTCCCTTGTCTTGGACATGCTATGTGTGTGTGTGTGTGTGTGTGGGGGGTCAGGATCAGGAGTAGCTTTTCAAGGAACGTGTGTCCGGGGGGGTGTGTGTGTTTGTGTGTGTGTGTGTGTTTGTGTGTCACCGGCCCCCTCCACAGGTGTGAGCTGTGAATGACACTGACCCGAAACTTGGGTTCCCAAAACAGAGGCTCACACTATGACTCAGGGGAGTGTGTGTGTTCTTTCGTATACTATATATACAAAAGTATGTGGACACACCTTCAAATGAGTGGATTCGGATATTTAGCCAGCTACCTTTTGGCAGGGCAGGCCAGGCCAAGCCAGGGTGAATATTTGTGAAATCTCCTGTCCATAGAAGGCCAGCTAAGTGGATGATATCCTCCAACCTGCTACATCGCCTCCGACCGCTCCCACACACTCTCTCTCTCTCTAACACACACTCCCTCAGCCCAGAGCTTTGACCAGAGGAATTTAGATGTTTTAATTAGTGGTGATAAGCAGAGACAAGTAGAGCATTGAGAAGCTCTGACACAGAGCAACATCCACTATCACAAACCGATAACAACCACACTCACTCAGAAACTACTTACCACCTCTCTTCCTCTACTCACCCTGTCTGCCTAGTCCTCCCAACTCAGGCTTTACACAGCAAACTTGACCCCATTGGCCCAATGTTGGTATTTGGTGGGCAAGGTGGGCATGGGCTAGCCCACATCAAGCCCACACCAGACCGACACGGGCTAGCCCACACCAAACCCAATACAGGGTAGCCCACACTCTTGTAAAAATTATATGTATGATCGTAACAACTTGTTGGTTGTATTTCTGATACACTGTATCTCTTTCCCTAAATACCTTTAAGGCTTGAAAATTATGGAATTCATGCATTGAATTAAATAAATTATAAATAAATACATTCCTATTAAATAGCAAAGGCGTATCGGCCCAATGTGGGCAGCCTACATGGGACCAATATTTTAGCTCCCAATGTGCCCACATTATGCCAATGTGGACATGTTTACTGGGTACATACTGTCTCTCACGAGCCTCTGGTTAACAGGTCAGACTCCAAACCACTCTCTTCTTCTGTTCTCACAGCCTTCTCCATTCCCTCCCTCCTTCTACTCCTCCACCGAGTGACTGTGGTCAGGTTACACACATACAGTACACAGTGTCCGAAAGGTCAAGGTCTGGGCAAGTGTGTGTGCGTGTGAGAGAGCTCACGGGGGGGTTAGAACCGCCTGAGACCTTGTCCGACCTTGAACTGAAATTGTCTCTCTAAGGAGGTCTAGTCACGTAGAAGGTACTCACACGTGCGTGCCCACACACACATATGCACACAGGCATGCACACAACACACACACACTAGTCACATAGTGGGCTGCAGAGCGAGACGGGAGGTTACTAAGTGTTCCTCTGTAAGACTTTCTGCAGGAGAGGAGTTGAGCAGATGAAGCTGCTATTGTTCATTTTAGGACATGGAGTGATAACAGCTAGGTCACCGTTCTGACATGAGACTGTGATAGCTTGTTTAGTGCAAAAGACGGTCCAAGATATTCTATGTGTGAGAGCATCAACTACTGTACGCCACCAACAACTCCTCACTGCTCCAAAGTAGCTACATGTGACAGGGACTTAGTGAAGAGGAGTAAAAACACGCTCCAAAAACCTCATAGCGTGCTCACAGACACACTCATTGTGTCAATGTGTGTTCACCAAAGTTACTGTGGGATTTATCTCCAAACGTATCTTAATTTTATTTTTTTACCCCCTTTTCTCCCCAATTACGTGATATCCAATTGCAAACTTGTCTCATCGCTGCAACTCTGGTGGTGTTGAGAGATGTTTCTAAACAGGCAATAAAGGGGGATTATAAAGAGACAAAACATTGGAGACGTACAGACTTATCAGAGGTCTGAACCATCTTCATACACCAACAGGAGACCATGTGCTGGCCAAGACATAGCTTATCATTAGCAGAGGCACGGTCAAGTCCCTGTTTCCATGAAAAAACAATGTATTTAATTTACATTTCAACAACAGCTGGCTAAATGTGTATTATGTGTAAGTCTTTGTGCAGGTTGCAACTCCCCAATGTGCTCGGGAGAGGAGAAGGTCAAGTCATGCGTCCTCCAGAACATGACCTGCCAAGCTGCGATTCTTAACACCTGCTTGCTTAACCTGGAAGCCAGCTGCACCAATGTCTCGGAGCAAACTGACAACTGAAGTCAGTCTGCAGGCGCCCGACCCGCTACAAGGAGTCTTTAGAGCGCGATGAGCCAAGTAAAGCCCCCCAGCCAAACCCTCCCCTAACCCGGACGACACTGGGCCAATTATGCACCGCCCTATCGGACTCCCGGTCGTGACACAGCATGGGATCAAACCCCCGACTGTAGTGACGCCTCAACACTGCGATGCAGTACCTTAGACACCTGCACCACACGGGAGGCCCCAAACGTATGTTTTAACAATGCTCATGAGAACACAGAGATTATTTATGCAGTTGGAGTAACCAATGCAAAAATGTGTTGCATGTGATGGGTAAGTATTCCAAACTATTTTTAGTTAAAGTTCAAGTTCTGTAGATAAAGTCTAAAACCTAGTCATTATACATACTTTGGTCCTGGCCTTGCTGTGTTGACTAGTTGACTAGTGCTGCAGGCAGATTGTTTGACAGGAGGGGAAGACAGAATTTATTTTATAGTTGAAAGTACAGACGGCCTCTCTCTGTGTCCCTGACTGCACCTGCGCTGTTAAAGCCAGACACACCGTTCTGTCTTGTCCACACCTCTGACAGATCAGTGACCTTGTTTTAAGCCTGTGGCAGGGTGTGTGCATGTGTGTTCTTGTCTGTGTGTGCATGTGTTGCTCACTAAAGAGCTTGCCGGAAGATTTTACAACCTTGTTTACCTTTTGTAGGAATTTTGTCACAACATCTGAGATGGAAGAATGGGTTGGAGGGGCAGACAGGGAGGGAGGGGTGTATGAAAGGGTAGAAAGAGAGAGTGATGGACACCTGCACTCATCTGCAAGAATGCTAGTTTTCACCAGACCCTCTTCAGGCTTAACCCTTAATGCCGAGGGGAGGTATGTGTGTGAGAGAGAGCGAGAGAGCGTGAGAGAGAGAGAGAGAGAGAGAAAGAGAGAGCGAGAGAAAGAGCGAGAGAGAAAGAGAAGACATGTATTGCCTGGGGACGTATAGAAGGAGGAACACTTAGCTGACTCTCACACAGTACTTTCATCATCAAAGGCACTGCAATACAACCTACCCAATACACACACACACACACGTCCCGAAGCAACAGATGCCTTTGTGACATACAGATATAGAGTACCAGTCAAAAGTTTGGACACACTTACTCATTCAAGGGTTTATTTGTACTATGTTCTACATAATAGAATAATAGTGAAGGCATCAAAGCTATGAAATAACACATATGGAATCCTGTAGTAACCAAAACAAATGTTAAACAAATCAAAATATATTTTACATTTGAGATTCTTCAAAGTAGCCAACTTTTGCCTTGATGACAGCTTTGCACACACTTGGCATTCTCTCAAACAGCTTCACCTGGAATGCTTTTCCAACAGTCTTGAAGGAGTTCCCACATATGCTGAGCACTTGTTGGCTGCTTTTCCTTCACTCTGCAGTCCAACTCATCCCAAACCTACTCAACTGGGTTGAGCTCCGGTGATTGTGGAGGCCAGGTCATCTGACACAGCACTCGATCACTCTCCTTTTTGGTCAAATAGCCCTCACACAGCCTGGAGGTGTGTTGGATCATTGTCCTGTTGAAAACAAATACTAGTCCCATTAAGTGCAAACCAGATGGGATGGCGTATCGCTGCAGAATGCTGTGGTAAACATGCTGGTTAAGTGTGCCTTGAATTAAAAATAAATCACTGACAGCATCACCAGCAAAGCACCCCTACACCATCACACCTCCTCCTCCATGCTTCACGGTGGGAACCACACATGCAGAAATCATCTGATCACCTACTCTGCGTCTCACAAAGAGACGGTGGTTGGAATCAAAAATCTCAAATTTGGACTCGTCAGACCAAAGGACAGATGTCCACCGGTCTAATGTCCATTGCTTGTGTTTCTTGACCCCAGTCCTTCTTCTTATTGGTGTCCTTTAGTAGTGGTTTCTTTGCAGCAATTTGACCATGAAGGTCTGATTCATGCGGTCTCCTCTGAACAGTTGCTGTTGTGATGTATTACTTGAACTCCGTGAAGCATTTATTTGGGCTGCAATTTCTGAGGCTGGTAACTCTAATGAACGTATCCCCTGCAGCAGAGGTAACTCTGGGTCTTCCTTTCCTGTGGCTGTCCTCATGAGAGCCAGTTTCATCATAGCGCTTGATGGGACTGCACTTGAAGAAACTTCAAAAGTTCTTGAAATGTTTCATATTGACTGACCTTCATGTCTTAAAGTAATGATGGACTGTCATTTCTCTTTGTGTATTTGAGCTGTTCTTGCCATAATTTGGACTTAGTCTTTTACCAAAAAGAGCTATCTTCTGTATACCACCCCTACCTTGTCACAACACAACTGATTGGCTCAAACGCATTAAGAAGGAAAGAAATTCCACAAATTAACTTTTAACAAGGCACACCTGATAATTGAAATGCATTCCAGGTGACTACCTCATGAACCTGGTTGAGAGAATGCCAAGAGTGTGCAAAGCTGTCATCAAGGCAAAGGGTGGCTTTGAAGAATCTCAAACATAAAATATGTATTTTTTGGTTACTACAGGATTCCATGTGTTATTTTATAGTTTTGATGTCTTCACTATTATTCCTCAATGTAGAAAACAGTAAAATATAGACAAACCCTGGAATGAGTAGGTGTGTCCAAACTTTTGATTAGTACTGTATATACACCGATCTACACATTAAGACACACCCACCATTTCTTTGTCCATATTTGTCTTCCTCTCTGATCCTGTATTTGAAGAAGTAAACCCTCCTGTCCTTCCTTCCCTCACTCCATCTTTCCTCTTTCAGTATCACCATTAGTCTTTGCACGCTGATGCCAGCTTGCTGTGGGGTGGCAATAAATCATCTTAGCCAATGCAGGACCGTTCACAGTACCACGTACACCCCCCCACTGTACCACACACACACACACACACACACACACACAGACCCTTGACTGTACCCTCCCAGTTGTAGCCCATTAGATATGGCGTGTCTCTCTAAACATTTAGATGTTTTAGATTTATTGGGGAAGCCGTCTACTCACTGCAAGTCTAGCATGATGTCTTTTATTGGACGAGAAGTGTGAGGTATCCTGTTTCACAGACACACAAATGTGTCTGCACGCACGCAAATACACACACAAATGCAAACACACACAGACACATGCAAGCACATGCACGCACACACACACACACACACACACACACACACACACACACACACACACACACACACACACACACACACACACACACACACACACACACACACACACACACACACACACACACACACACACACACACACACACACACTTTCTCCCATAATCTCATGATATCTTCCACAGCATAGACAAACAGTTAAGCCAGCTGTGCTCCATGCCTCGACAGCTCTATCCCATAGGGTGTGTGTGTAAGTGTGTTGTGTTGTGTGTGCTAATCCTTTTCAGCTTGTATACTTGGTGGTGGGAAGAATATGTCTCTGTGCTCATTATCTTTAATGCAGGTGCACTTTCTCCTCCACATCTGAATTCTCTGACACACATCCATAGATGAATGTCAATGGGAGAATATCTCTGAAATTGAAGTTACAGATTTCTATCCACAGTAACTCATGACTTCTTCTCTTTCTCTCTCCTTTGCTATGTGCAGGGAAGGCGGTTTCTCTGTCCAGAGTAACTCTATCTGTGTGTCTGATGGTGTCGTTACAGGTTGTGTTGTCCAGCCTGCTCCTGTGGTCAATAATGGGGATTAAACCTGATCACGACAACAGATAGCATCTTTACTCACATCTCTAATTCACTCACACACTATCTCTATCGTCAGATATGGTCAGTGTGTGCCTGTGTAATATTTTACTTGCTGCCAGTAAGGAATGGATCACTCTTTTGCAGTTAAAATCTGCTAGGGTTTTTGAATAAAGTTAAGCTGAAAGCTGGGTTAGTTGGTTTACTACAGGGAGAAGACTAATAGGGAACTGCATTAGAGTCCAAACCTCCCAATGCTCTTGTCTTCTACTCTCCTGAAACACTCCTCTTTGGACAAAACACAGACCTTAAAGCACCAGCTACAACTATAACTGGCCGTTCCAGCAATTGGTTGCCTTTTGAGTAGTGTAACTTGTAGGTTTAAAACAAATGCTTCTAATTTTAACATTCTGTCATGAAGATCACATGTTCAACTTAATTAAAAATGTTTTCCCATTTCAAGAGGTTGAATTTAAAAAAAGACTATACTAAGCGCCTATTAAGGTAACTGTAACAGGGTTGATAATTTAATCTTAAATCAGCCATAAATCCCCTTGTGAGAGGGGCAATTGAATGCTAGCTTCACAAACAAAATGCAATTCGTAAAGCATTTCTGTCCTGTCTATCTATGGGTAAAAGTTTTCCACCACAAAACACCAGAAAATGGCCAAAAGAGTAGAACCAGCTCACCTGCTTTTACTTCTTCATATTTAAAAAGTAATAGTTTCACCATATTAAAATGAGAGTTCAGTTCACGTAACAAGGTGGACCTTAAAATGAGGGACAGGATTTGTTAACCTTAAAATGAATCACTCATCACATAATAATCGCCAGAAATAACTTAGTCAAAGAAACATAATAACTAGGGCTTTACAATGATGGTGAAAACTTGAAGTGTTTGTGTTACTAGAGGTCACAGAGGGACAAATGCTGAATTCTTGTAAATTTCCACATGAACAATTTCTACTTAAAATATCAAAGGGACGCAAAAGGCACTCATTTCGTGGAACAACCCAACTGTTACACACTCACACATACACACATGCACACACGTGCACAGAGAGCAAGTAAGAGCATCACTCTCCCATCACTATCCCCTTCATGCCCCCCCCCCTCTCCTGAAGTGGGAGTGTGAGAAACAGGCAGGTGGATTATCATCAACAGCTCCTCCATCCAGCATCACCAATAAGAGAGCATGGGACCACAACCGGTGTGTGTGTGTCTCACACCTCATCCATTTCTTCCTGAGCCAGGCGTCAGCACATTAGCACCAGAGCTTATATATATATATATATATAGAGAGAGAGAGAAAGAGGGAGAGAGTGAGTGACAGAGATAGTGAGAGAGAGGGAAAGAGGGAGAGAGTGACAGAGATAGAGAGAGAGAGAGAGAGAGAGAAAGAGGGAGTGTGACAGAGAGAGAGAGAGGGGGAAAGAGGGAGAGAGTGACAGAGAGAGAGAGAGGGAAAGAGGGAGAGAGTGAGAGAGAGGGAAAGAGGGAGAGAGTGACAGAGAGAGAGAGAGAGAGGGAAAGAGGGAGAGAGAGAGAGAGAGAGAGAAAGAGGGAGAGAGTGACAGAGAGAGAGAGAGAGAGGGAAAGAGGGAGAGAGTGACAGAGATAGAGAGGGAAGGAAAGAGGGAGAGAGTGACAGAGAGAGAGAGGGAGGGAAAGAGGGAGAGAGTGACAGAGATAGAGAGAGAGAGAGGGAAAGAGGGAGAGAGTGACAGAGAGAGAGAGAGGGAAAGAGGGAGAGAGTGACAGAGAGAGGGAAAGAGGGAGAGAGTGACAGAGAGAGAGAGAGAGGGAAAGAGGGAGAGAGTGACAGAGAGAGAGAGAGAGGGAAAGAGGGAGAGAGTGACAGAGAGAGAGAGAGAGAGAGGGAAAGAGGGAGAGAGTGACAGAGAGAGAGAGAGAGAGGGAAAGAGGGAGAGAGTGACAGAGAGAGAGAGAGGGAAAGAGGGAGAGAGTGACAGAGAGAGAGAGAGAGAGAGAGAGGGAAAGAGGGAGAGAGTGACAGAGAGAGAGAGGGAAAGAGGGAGAGAGTGACAGAGAGAGAGAGAGAGGGAAAGAGGGAGAGAGTGACAGAGAGAGAGAGAGAGAGGGAAAGAGGGAGAGAGTGACAGAGAGAGAGGGGGAAAGAGGGAGAGAGTGACAGAGAGAGAGAGAGAGAGGGAAAGAGGGAGAGAGTGACAGAGAGAGAGAGAGAAAGAGGGAGAGAGTGACAGAGATAGAGAGAGAGAGGGAAAGAGGGAGAGAGAGAGGGAGGGAAAGAGGGAGAGAGTGACAGAGAGAGAGAGGGAGGAAAGAGGGAGAGAGTGACAGAGAGAGAGAGAGGGAAAGAGGGAGAGAGTGACAGAGAGAGAGAGGGAAAGAGGGAGAGAGTGACAGAGAGAGAGAGAGGGAAAGGGGGAGAGTGACAGAGAGAGAGAGAGAGGGAAAGAGGGAGAGAGTGACAGAGATAGAGAGAGAGAGAGAGAGGGAAAGAGGGAGAGAGTGACAGAGATAGAGAGAAAGAGGGAGAGAGTGACAGAGAGAGAGAGAGAGGGAAAGAGGGAGAGAGTGACAGAGATAGAGAGAGGGAAAGAGGGAGACTTCAACTGTATCTATCTGAAGTGACCATGTTTTTATGCATTTGATGATATAATCTTGAAGCCCATTCGAAACAGAATGGGACTGGATACAGAAGTAAGGCAGAAAAGGCAGTCACATTCCCACTGTATTAAGCAGTAAGACACAAGAGGCATTTGGAAACTATTTAGACCCCCTTCCCTTTTTCTTACATTACAAACTTATTTGCAAATAATATATAAATATATTATATATATAAATATATACTCCTGCCCTGTCTTGGCTGTGTGCTTAGGGTCATTGTCCTGTTGGAAGGTGAACCTTCGCCCTCGTCTGAGGTCCTGAGTGCTCTGGAGCAGGTTTTCATCAAGGATCTCTCTGTACTTTGCTCCCTTCATCTTTCCCTCGATCCTGACTAGGCTCCCAGTCCCTGCTGCTGAAAAACATTCACCATGCTTCACTGTAGGGATGGTGCCATATTTCCTCCAGACATGACAGGCCAAGGATTTCAATCTTGGTTTCATCAGACTAGAGAATCTTGTTTTTCATGGTTTGAATACTTTAGGTGCCTTCTGGCAAATTCCAAGCAGGCTATCATGCGCCATTTACTGAGGAGTGGCTTCCGACTAGTCACTCTACCATAAAGGCCTGATTGGTGGAGTGCTGCAGAGACGGTTGTCCTTCTGGAAGGTTCTCCCATCTCCACAGAGGAACTCTGGAGCGCTGTCAGAGTGACCATCGGGTTCTTGGTTACCTTTCTGACCAAGACCCTTCTTTCCCGATTGCTCAGTTTGGCTCGGCGGCCAGCTCTAGGAAGAGTCTTGGTAGTTCCAAACATTTTACATTTAAGAATGATGGAGGCCACTTTCTTCTTGGGGACCTTCAATGCTGCAGAAATGTTTTGGTACCCTTCCACAGATCTGTGCTTTGACACAATCCTGTCTCGGCGCTCTACGGACAATTCCTTCGACCTCATGGCTTGGTTTTTGCTGTTAACTGTGGGACCTTATAAAGACAGGTGTGTGCATTTCCAAATCATGTCCAACCAATTGAATTTACCACAGGTGGACTCCAATCAAGTTGTAGAAACATCTCAAGGATGATCAATGGAAACAGGATGCACCTGAACTCAATTTTGAGTCTCATAGCAAAGGGTCTGAATAGTTATGTAAATATGGTATTTATGTTTTTTAATTTTTTAAAATAAATTTGCAAAAATGTCTAAAAACCTGTTTTCACTTTGTCATTGTGGGGTATTGTGTGTAGATTGGTGAGGGGAAAAACACAATTTGATCCATTTTAGAATAAGGCTGTAACGTAACAAAATGTAGAAAAAGGAAGTGGTCTGAAGACTGAAGACTGAGTTAAATGACGTTGTTCAGCCAGGTGTGCTAGAGAGGAACAGCTTCTGCAGACGAAACACCATACATCAGGCACACTGTCAGCTACCATTACTACTGCTGTCCAGTAGTATTTGTGTTCATCATTACCACTGCTGTCCAGTAGTATTTGTGTTCATCATTACTACTGCTGTCCAGTAGTATTTGTGTTCATCATTACTACTGCTGTCCAGTAGTATTTGTGTTCATCATTACTACTGCTGTCCAGTAGTATTTGTGTTCATCATTACTACTGCTGTCCAGTAGTATTTGTGTTCATCATTACCACTGCTGTCCAGTAGTATTTGTGTTCATCATTACTACTGCTGTCCAGTAGTATTTGTGTTCATCATTACCACTGCTGTCCAGTAGTCTTTGTGTTCATCATTACTACTGCTGTCCAGTAGTATTTGTGTTCATCATTACCACTGCTGTCCAGTAGTCTTTGTGTTCATCATTACTGCTGTCCAGTAGTCTGTTCATCATTACTACTGCTGTCCAGTAGTCTTTTGTTCATCATTACCACTGTTCAGTATCATTACTACTGCTGTCCAGTAGTCTTTGTGTTCATCATTACTACTGCTGTCCAGTAGTCTTTGTGTTCATCATTACCACTGCTGTCCAGTAGTCTTTGTGTTCATCATTACCACTGCTGTCCAGTAGTCTTTGTGTTCATCATTACCACTGCTGTCCAGTAGTCTTTGTGTTCATCATTACCACTGCTGTCCAGTAGTCTTTGTGTTCATCATTACTACTGCTGTCCAGTAGTATTTGTGTTCATCATTACCACTGCTGTCCAGTAGTCTTTGTGTTCATCATTACCACTGCTGTCCAGTAGTCTTTGTGTTCATCATTACCACTGCTGTCCAGTAGTGTTTGTGTTCATCATTACTACTGCTGTCCAGTAGTCTTTGTGTTCATCATTACTACTGCTGTCCAGTAGTCTTTGTGTTCATCATTACCACTGCTGTCCAGTAGTATTTGTGTTCATCATTACCACTGCTGTCCAGTAGTCTTTGTGTTCATCATTACCACTGCTGTCCAGTAGTCTTTGTGTTCATCATTACTACTGCTGTCCAGTAGTCTTTGTGTTCATCATTACCACTGCTGTCCAGTAGTATTTGTGTTCATCATTACCACTGCTGTCCAGTAGTCTTTGTGTTCATCATTACCACTGCTGTCCAGTAGTCTTTGTGTTCATCATTACTACTGCTGTCCAGTAGTCTTTGTGTTCATCATTACTACTGCTGTCCAGTAGTCTTTGTGTTCATCATTACTACTGCTGTCCAGTAGTCTTTGTGTTCATCATTACTACTGCTGTCCAGTAGTCTTTGTGTTCATCATTACTACTGCTGTCCAGTAGTATTTGTGTTCATCATTACCACTGCTGTCCAGTAGTCTTTGTGTTCATCATTACTACTGCTGTCCAGTAGTCTTTGTGTTCATCATTACCACTGCTGTCCAGTAGTCTTTGTGTTCATCATTACCACTGCTGTCCAGTAGTCTTTGTGTTCATCATTACTACTGCTGTCCAGTAGTCTTTGTGTTCATCATTACCACTGCTGTCCAGTAGTCTTTGTGTTCATCATTACCACTGCTGTCCAGTAGTCTTTGTGTTCATCATTACCACTGCTGTCCAGTAGTCTTTGTGTTTCATCATTAGTAGTCTTTGCTGTCCAGTAGTCTTTGTGTTCATCATTACTACTGCTGTCCAGTAGTCTTTGTGTTCATCATTACTACTGCTGTCCAGTAGTCTTTGTGTTCATCATTACTACTGCTGTCCAGTAGTGTTTGTGTTCATCATTACCACTGCTGTCCAGTAGTCTTTGTGTTCATCATTACTACTGCTGTCCAGTAGTCTTTGTGTTCATCATTACTACTGCTGTCCAGTAGTCTTTGTGTTCATCATTACTACTGCTGTCCAGTAGTCTTTGTGTTCATCATTACCACTGCTGTCCAGTAGTCTTTGTGTTCATCATTACTACTGATGTCCAGTAGTCTTTGTGTTCATCATTACCACTGCTGTCCAGTAGTATTTGTGTTCATCATTACCACTGCTGTCCAGTAGTCTTTGTGTTCATCATTACTACTGCTGTTCAGTAGTCTTTGTGTTCATCATTACTACTGCTGTCCAGTAGTATTTGTGTTCATCATTACCACTGCTGTCCAGTAGTCTTTGTGTTCATAATTACTATTGTCCAGTAGTCTTTGTGTTCATCATTACTACTGCTGTCCAGTAGTATTTGTGTTCATCATTACTACTGCTGTCCAGTAGTCTTTGTGTTCATCATTACTATTGTCCAGTAGTATTTGTGTTCATCATTACCACTGCTGTCCAGTAGTCTTTGTGTTCATCATTACCACTGCTGTCCAGTAATCTTTGTGTTCATCATTACTACTGCTGTCCAGTAGTCTTTGTGTTCATCATTACTACTGCTGTCCAGTAGTATTTGTGTTCATCATTACTACTGCTGTCCAGTAGTCTTTGTGTTCATCATTACTACTGCTGTCCAGTAATCTTTGTGTTCATCATTACTACTGCTGTCCAGTAGTCTTTGTGTTCATAATTACTATTGTCCAGTAGTCTTTGTGTTCATCATTACTACTGCTGTCCAGTAGTATTTGTGTTCATCATTACTACTGCTGTCCAGTAGTCTTTGTGTTCATCATTACCACTGCTGTCCAGTAATCTTTGTGTTCATCATTACTACTGCTGTCCAGTAATCTTTGTGTTCATCATTACTACTGCTGTCCAGTAATCTTTGTGTTCATCATTACTACTGCTGTCCAGTAATCTTTGTGTTCATCATTACTACTGCTGTCCAGTAGTCTTTGTGTTCATCATTACTATTGCTGTCCAGTAATCTTTGTGTTCATCATTACTACTGCTGTCCAGTAGTCTTTGTGTTCATCATTACCACTGCTGTCCAGTAGTCTTTGTGTTCATCATTACTACTGCTGTCCAGTAATCTTTGTGTTCATCATTACTACTGCTGTCCAGTAGTCTTTGTGTTCATCATTACTACTGCTGTCCAGTAGTCTTTGTGTTCATCATTACTACTGCTGTCCAGTAATCTTTGTGTTCATCATTACTACTGCTGTCCAGTAGTCTTTGTGTTCATCATTACTACTGCTGTCCAGTAGTCTTTGTTTTCATCGTTTACATACCAAATACACTCATGTCAGATAAGAGGCAAAACCTTAATTTGTTTTCAAACTAGTTACAAAGACACGCACACCCACAGACCAACATGGCTTAGCACCAGACTAAATAGTTTATATTAGGATATGCTGGGAAATGGTGTCAGAGAGACTGTATCCCCCCCCACACACACAGACAGGCTCTCATGAGGAGCATCACCAGAGGCATGGGTGAGCCATCTACACCACAGACAGGAAGATATATGCAGAACAGATAGACACACACACACACAGACAGGAAGATATATGCAGAACAGATAGACACACACACACACAGACAGGAAGATATATAGACACACACACACACAGACAGGAAGATATATGCAGAACAGATAGACACACACACACACAGACAGGAAGATATATGCAGAACAGATAGACACACACACACACAGACAGGAAGATATATGCAGAACAGATAGACACACACACACACAGACAGTTCATTATAACTTGCTGTTTGAACAGGTGTCTGGCTGACAAGAGACAGTGTTGTGTGTGTGTGTGTGTGAGTGAGATGAGTCAGTGAGACATCACTCTCCACCTGAACCTGTGAAAGCCAATTCTTTCTAAAGCTGCTTGTCCAAAACATCACTGTCTTAGCTAACCGGAGGACACCATGCTTTAGGCTATTTCTCCTCGCTCTGTTCAAATGACTAAGACAACACACGCACTAAAGGACCTAACAAGGGGAAGTACTGGGAGAGATCACTTTCCAACATTTAAATGCTAATGGCTTTATTTTATTATCAGCATCCAGGAAGTACATTCCCCTGCCATGTGCTTTACAAAGACAACGGAGACACGGTTGAGGTTGGAAGTTCACATACACCTTAGCCAAATACATTTAAACTCAGCTGTTCACAAATCCTGACATTTAATCCTAGTAAAAATTCCCTGTTTGAGAATCAGTTGGGATCACCACTTTATTTTAAGAATGTGAAATGTCAGAATAATAGTAGAGAATGATTTATTTCAGCTTTTGTTTCTTTCATCACATTCCCAGTTGGTCAGAAGTTTACATACACTCAAATAGTATTTGATAGCATTGTCTATAAATTGTTTATCTTGGGTCAAACGTTTTGGGTAGCCTTCCACAAGCTTCCTACAATAAGTTGGGTGAATTTTGGCCCATTCCTCCTGACAGAACTGGTGTAACTGAGTCAGGTTTGTAGGCCTCCTTGCTCACGCACGCTTTTTCAGTTCTGCCCACACATCTTCTATAGGATTGAGGTCAGAGCTTTGTGATGGTCCAATACCTCGACTTTGTTGTCCTTAAGCCATTTTGCCACAACTTTGGAAGTATGCTTGGGGTCATTGTCCATTTGGAAGACCCATTTGCTACCAAGCTTTAACTTCCTGACTGATGTCTTGAGATGTTGCTTCAATATATCCACATAATTTTCCATCGTCTTGATGCCACCTATTTTGGTAAGTTCACCCGAACAACATGAAGCTGTCACCCCCGTGCTTCACGGTTGGGATGGTGTTCTTCAGCTTGCAAGCCGCCACCCTTTGTCCTCCAAACATAACAATGGTCATTATGGAAGCTAATCATAGAGCTACACTATATATATACAGAGGGATGTGGACACCCCTTCAAATGAATGGATTTGGCTATTTCAGCCACACCCTTTGCTGACAGGTGTATATAATTGAGCATACAGCCATGCAATCTCCATAGACAAACATTGACAGTAGAATGGCCTGTACTGAAGAGCTCAGTGACTTTCAACGTGGCACCATCATAGGATGTCACCTTTCCAACAAGTCAGTTCGTCAAATTTTTGCCCTGATAGAGCTGCCCCAGTCAACTGTAAGTGCTGTTAGTGTGAAGCGGAAATGTCTAGGAGCAACAACGGCTCATCTGCGAATTGGTAGGCCACACAAGATCACAGAACGAGACCACCGTGCGCTGAAGCGTGTAAAAAACTTCTGTCCTCGGTTACAACACTCACTACTGAGTTCCAAACTGCCTCTGGAAGCAATGCCAGCACAATAACTGTTAGTCGGGAGCTTCATGAAATGGGTTTCCATGGCCGAGCAGTCGCACACAAGTGTAAGATCACCATGTGCAATGCCAACCGTCGGCTTAAATGGTGTAAAGCTCGCTACCAATGGGCTCCAGAGCAGTGGAAACGTGTTCTCTGCAGTTATGTAATCAACCTTCACCATCTGGCAGTCCGACGGACAAATCTGGGTTTGGTGGATGCCAGGAAAACGCTACCTGCCCGAATGTATAGTGCCCACTGTAAAGGTTGGTGGAGGAAGAATATTGGTCTGGGGCTGTTTTTCATGGTTCGAGCTAGGTCCCTTAGTTCCAGTGAAGGGAAATCTTTATGCTACAGCATACAATGACATGCTAAATGACTCTGTGCTTCCAACTTTGTGGCAACAGTTTGGGGAAGGCCCTTTCCTGTTTCAGCATGACAATGCCCCCATGCACAAAGCGAGGTCCATACAGAAATGTGTTTTTTGAGATTGGTGTGGAAGAACTTGACTGGCCTGTACAGAGCCCTCAACCCAATCGAATGCCTTTGGGATGAATTGGAACTCCGACAGCGAGCCAGGGCTAATCACCCAACATCAGTGCCTGACCTCACCAATGCTCTTGTGGCTGAATGGAAGCAAGTCCCATTAGCAATGTTCTAACATCTAGTGGAAAACCTTTCCAGAAGAGTGGAGGCTGTTAATAGCAGCAAAGGGGGACCAACTCCATATTAATACCCATGGTTTTGGAATGAGATGTTCGATGAACAGGTGTCCACATACTTTTGCTCATGTATTGTATGTGTCTACGGGTAACTTCTACCTGTTGTCTTTAGAACAGCTTATTAAACAAACATGGCATGTTCAGAAACCTTTAAATGGACCATTGGAAGTTCTGCATCATGAGCTCTTTCCTTCTTGACCCTTTAGTTAGTCAGGGCCAAACCCTAACAAGAGTAGGGCTGGCACAATTATTGTATAATCATGTAACTGACAATTATGGACAGTAACCATGAACGAAAATAAAGTATTGTCCTAATACATTTATTTTAGAAGGGAGGATTCAATGTATATTCAAGTAGATATACAGTATGTACAATACAATTTCAAATATTTCACTGAGTTACAGTTCATATAAGAAAATCAGTCAATTGAAATAAATAAATTAGGCCCTATTCTATGGATTTCACAACTGGGCAGGGGTGCAGACATGGGTGGGCCTTGTAGGGCATAGGCCCACCCATTCCGGAGCCAGGCCCAGCCAAACAGATTAGTTTTCCCCATAAAAGGGCTTTATTACAGACAGAAATGCTCCTCAGCACTGGTCCCCCCCTCAGGCAATTCCGCAGGTGAAGAAGCTTGTTGTGGAGGTCCTGGGCTGGCTTGGTTACACGTGGTCTGGGGTTGTGATGGTAGAGAAAGCTTATGGTAGAGAAATTAATATTCAATTGTCTAACAGCAGCTCTGGTGGACATTCCCTGCAGTCAGCATGACAGTTGCACGCTCCCTCAAAACTTGAGTCATCTGTGGAATTGCGTTGTGACAAAACTGCACATTTTAAAGTGGCCTTTTATTGTCCCCAGCACAAGGTACACATGGGTAATGATCATACTGTGTAATTAGCTTATTGATATGTCACACCTGTCAGGTGGACGGATTATCTTGGCAAAGGAGAAAAACTCACTAACAGGGAAGTAAACAAATTTGTGCACAACATGAGAGAAATAATCATTTTTTAAAGAAACATTTCTGGAATTTTTTATTTCAGCTCATGAAACCACACGTTTATATGTTTGTGTTCAGTGGTTACCCAATAGCAGTTTTACAAGAAATGGGTAATGTTGGTCATAATTTTAAGAGCAGCACGGCATGGTCGGGAGGAGAACCTTAAATTTACAAAGATGCATGCGGTCAAAATTATTTATTTTTTTGACACAAGTGTGTTGTATTCATGGTCATAGCCAATGTTTAAAGATTACAAGCTCAAAACTTCTTTCAACAAAAATGACAATGACAACCATGGCTATTTCCATGACAATTAATCGTTACCCAACATTCCATAATAGTCCCTAAACATGAAGACTGTGTGTAAACCATGCCAATAGGAGATTCTCATGAAATTCCATTATGTATACATGGTTCTGGAGTTTGGATTTGGCTGTTAATGCATGGGAATCCATATCCTTTGTGTATGCCTGTTGGTCTCTGCTTTAGCCAACCTGTCCTGTCTAAACCTTTGTGTACTTGTTAATACTGGGACAGTCAGGCAGCCAGTCTAGGTAAAACAAGGGTGTGACTCTAAACCGACAGAAAATTTAAGTGTGTTATCCCATCCAAGAATTTGATCTATTCAAAACAAAAATACGTGAGATCTGGGAAAACAACATTTCCTTACATCAGTACCAATCAGAAGACAGGATGGAGTTTATTGGCCAATGAAATGGCAATTATTTCTAGAAGTCAATCATGTCGCTTTGGATCTAGAACAGTGGTGTCAGCCAACTAAAGGTTAGTTCTTTGTGTTCCAGAATCAATACAAAAATAAAACTCTCAATAGTTCCTCAGAATAGAGCTAACGTACTTAACAAAATACTGGCAGAAATAAATTAAGTCTATTTCAACATTTTACATCAAATCTGATCCTATTTAAAAAAAATGTGTCATTTAAATTCACATATATAGTATGCAACCATTTTGAGAGCAATTCCTGATTTCAAACCTTGAGAGGACTCCCTTTGTGTCTCTACCAGTTCTGAAGCGAAAAGTTAGAAGTTGCTCCTAACCGTTGGTCTAGGATTAGATATTATTTTATACCCTAAACAGTTAAGATAAGAATTGAGAAATGACAAACTGATTCTTGATCTGGGGTTAAGGCCAACTTATACCTGAAGCCCTTTAACTATTGCCTGGGTTTACAAAGCAACACTAACGCCCCCTAAAGGCAGACTGTCACTCACTCTATTACTACAGCTCTATTGAGAGGAGCACAGTGGCCCCTGGTGGGGTTTACAGTGAACAACATTCTCATCCACATACAGTTAAACGCAATAATTAACTTTACAGGTACTCTGCAATATAACATCATACAAAGCTGGGACACTTCCTGCTTACACACATCAACAAAAAACAAATCAAAATCTAATGGCTCTTTTAATCTGCACCTCAATAAGGGAATTCTGTTCATTTCTATCAGCAGGAATTGGCCCAGGTGTGTAGAATGAAGTTATATTGCTGAGTCTACCTTTAACATGGACAGTTAGGACAGCGGTCGTCAAATTCATCACAACAATATGTATGAAAGGGATTGGAAACTCATTAGCAAAATATTTCACAAAACTCACTGGAGACTAGCAAAACAGAATCAACAATGGTTCTGGTTAGCATTTATGTGCGTTGATAAAGTAGTGTCAATATATGACATTCACTTTCATAGGAAATTGTACATTTTCATTTGCAAACAGTTTAGCAGGGATGTTATTAGTTGAACCACATCTGGAAGACTTTCTTATTGGCTGTCTAAACGGGGTAAAGAGGGTATTGGTTGGTTTATGTGCGTATCGATTCTTCCTCTCAATTCTTCCTTGCTCTGAACACCTGCTTGCTCCGAAGGGCAAAGGAAGGGGGTTGATAGAGAGAAAACAGAAGAGATGGCAAAGAGAGATGGCTGAATGAAGAGGATTTTCTTTATTTTTCCTTCTCTCCCTCTCTCCGCTGCGCTATCCTCTTCTCATGCTGGTGCTTGGTGATTCCGTACTTGAAGAACTCATAGACAGACCAGCTGATGGCTGTGGAGGGCATCTGATAGATCACCCTAGCCTGGACTCCTTTAAAGAACCCAGGCAGGCCACCTAGCCTGTACACTGTCCGGAAGGCATGGGCCAGGCCTGTGATGTGTCTGTGTGTCCCCTGACCTCCACCCTGGCCTGCAGCGGGGAGCCCCACCAGGGACTCCTGGGTGTTGAGCAGAGTCTTGCACACATCCAGAGGGGTGGTGGCTGCAGCAGCGATGGCCCCGGCCAGGGCTCCAGACACCATGTGTGAGGAGGGGTTGTACTCTCTGTGGGGGTTGAGGAGCTCCTGGAGGGACTCGTAGGTCATGAAGTGGAGCACCTGGAAAGGCACGTTCATGGTGAGCTGAGTGGTGTAGGAGCGGTAAAAGGCTGCGGCGCCCTCGCTCTGCCACACGGCACGCACACAGTCCATCACGCCTCGGTACGGAGAGTTATACATCTGCAAACGCTGCTTCACCACTGGACAGGGAGGGAGAAAAACAGATAGGAATAGCCAGAATAGAGCATAAGAAAGAGAATGCAGGCAGTAGAGGAATGGGGGAAAGCGAGCGATGAGAGCAGTATAAAAGGAAAAAAGAAGGGATAGTGAGGCAGAGAGGAAGGAAGGGATGGATAGGTGAGTAAAGAGGAGGAGTAGAGGGCAGGATTGGAGGGATGCCAGGTGTGTTTCCATCATTAGGGACCAGGAACATAGCCCGGAGGATAAAAAAGAAAGACAAATTATTGACCAGATATGAGTTTTTTTGAAAATGCAGTCATAACATCCTCCAAGGCTGAGGAGGGCATTAGGATGTTCAGATTAATTAAGACATTAACATAGATTTTTATTTAGACTGCTGAAGTTCAAAGCAGTGACCCAGGCGTTACCTTGGAATCTGAGACTAGCACCTATGTCCCTCGCCTCCACCCTACACAGCTGCCTGAGGATCACCTGTCCAGGCATTTCAGTGGAAGGATAAAGTCTACTGTAGTCTACAGACGGTGGTTAAGTTCAATACAAAGGTGACAGGACCCAAGGGAGCATCTTTCTCCACGTCTCCCCCCTCTCAACCCTGCTCACTCCCTCAATCTCTATCCCAGTCTCTAATCCCATTTCATACTGGGCCTTGCTCCTCCCCACCACCCTACCCTCTTTCTCTGTCTCCCCCTCCACTTTGCCCTGCCCTCCCTAGCGAGCAGTGCAGAGTAAACAGGCTAGGCCTTTGAGGAGGCCCTAGGAGCTACAGCTGCAGAGGGACCTCTGCTATAGCCATTTATTTACAGCAAAGAACATCTGTCACCTTAATACATGCCATGTGTGAGATCAAGAAAGCAGGTTTAAGAGAGGGAAAGATACTTATAGATGGATAGATTTACCTTCAGATGGGTTCATGGCTGCGTCGTGAAGCAATGTGGACACACACCCCGCCACACCTGTAACACATACACACTCAATGATTAAAACACACAGAGAGAGACAGAGACACAGAGAGAGAGAGAGAGACAGAGACACAGAGAGACACAGAGAGACAGAGAGAGAGAGAGAGAGAGAGACACAGAGGGAGAGAGAGAAAAGATGAGGAGAGAGGGGTGAGGAGAGGCCAGGCCAGATGACAGAAAATGCTCTAGCTCTCCCTAGCGGTAAAACAGGCCATCACCACTCCTGCTGGACCAGAGTCAAACATCCCTTCCTCTACTGGGCAGGTCTTACCCTGCCTCTCCCCCGACCTGGAAACCAGGGAGGAGGGAAGAGAAAAGAGAGTCAGCTGACCTGGGAAGAAGGGAAGAGAAAGAAAGAGCAGAGAACAGATACAGGGATAAAAAGAGCAAGTATCTCTAGTACTAGCTTCGTCTGAGCAAAATTAAATATGTTCTTGTCATGCAAATTAGGGATGTGCAAGGTTATTTGAATATTCAAATGTCGGAACGGACGTTAGTATTTTCTCATTTAAATTAAAATAGCCAACACTCACCGGACAGTTTTAGGTACACCACCACTTTCTAGAAAATGGGTCGCTCCTACAGACTGAGTCACATGACCAATGGCTTGTTTTATAAAGCAGGCAGACAGGCAGAGGCATTCAGTCACTGTTCGATTGAACATTAGCATAGGCAAAACAAGTGACTGAAGCAACTTTGAGTTTTGGTGGAATGATCGTCGGTGCCAGGCACGCTGGATCTAGTATCTCAGAAAAGACTACTACCTGGGCATTTCACGCACGGTAGTGTCTAGGGTTTACCAAGAATGGTGCATCAAAAAAATCATCCAGTAAGCGGCAGTCTTCTGGGCGATGAGAGAGGTACAGTTGAAGTCGGAGGTTTACATACACCTTAGCCAAATACATTCAAACTCAGTTTCACAATTCCTGACATTTACTCTGAGTAAAAATTCCCTGTCTTAGGTCAGTTAGGCTCACCACTTTATTTTAAGAATGAAATGCCTGAATAATAGTAGAGAGTGATTTATTTCAGCTTTTATTTCTTTCAGCTTTAATTTCTTTCATCAGATTCCCAGAGGGTCAGAAGTTTACATACACTCAATTAGTATTTGGTAGCATTGCCTTTAAATTGTTTAACTTGGGTCAAACGTTTTTGGTAGCCTTCCACAAGCTTCCCACAATAAGTTGGATTAATTTTGGCCCATTCCTCCTCACAGAGCTGGTGTAACTGAGTCAGATTTGTAGGCCTCCTTGCTCACACACGCTTTTTCAGTTCTGCCTACAAATGTTCTATACGATTGAGGTCAGGGCTTTGTGATGGCCACTCCAATACCTTGACTTTGTTGTCCTTAAGCCATTTTGCCACAACTTTGGAAGTATGCTTGGGGTCATTGTCCATTTGGAATACCCATTTGCGACCAAGCTTTAACTTCCTGACTGTTGTCTTGAGATGTTGCTTCAACATATTCACATCATTTTCCATTCCCATGATGCCATCAATTTTGTGAAGTGCACCAGACCCTCCTGCAGCAAAGCACCCCCACAACATGAAGCTGCCACCCCCGTGCCTCATGGTTTTGATAGTGTTCTTCGGCTTGCAATCCTCCCCCTTTGTCCTCCAAACATAACGATGGTCATTATGGCAAACAGTTCTATTTTTGTTTCATCAGACCAGAGGACATTTCTCCAAAAAGTATGATCTTTGTCCCTATGTGCAGTTGCAAACCGTAGTCTGGCTTTTTTATGGCGGTTTTGAAGCAGCGGCTTCTTCCTTGCTGAGCGGCCTTTCAGGTTATGTCGATATAGGACTCGTTTTCTGTGGATATAGATACTTTTGTACCTGTTTACTCCAGCATCTTCACAAGGTCCTTTGCTGTTGTTCTGGGATTGATTAGCACTTTTCACACCAATAGATGCTAATCTCTAGGAGACACAACGCGTCTCCATCCTGAGCGGTATGACGGCTGCGTGGTCCCATGGTGTTTATACTTGCGTACCATAGTTTTTACAGATCAACGTGGTACTTTTAGCCATTTGGAAATTGCTCCCAAGGATGAACCAGACTGTCAGAAGCTTCTAAAGCCATGACATCATTTTCTGGAATTTTCCAAGCTGTTTAAAAAGGCACAGTCAACTTAGTGCATGTAAACTTCTGGACCACTGGAATTGTGATACAGTGAATTATAAGTGAAATAATTAGTCTAAACAATTGTTGGAAAAATTACTTGTGTCATGCACAAAGTAGATGTCCTAACAGACTTGCCAAAACTATAGTTTGTTAACAAGACATTTGTGGAGTGGTTGAAAAACAAGTTTAATGACTCCAACCTAAGTGTATGTAAACTTCCGACTTGCATTTTATCAATGGTCATTTGAATACTGTGATGAGATCCAGAGGCTCATTGTCATGCCAATCACCCTCCGCCATCACCTCATGTTTTAGCATGATAATGACACAAGGATCTGTACACAATTCCTGGAAGCTGAAAATGCCCCAGTTCTTCCATGGCTTGTATACTCACTAGACATGTTACCCATTGAGCATGTTTGGGATGCTCTAGAATGACGCGTACAACAGCATGTTCCAGTACCCGCCAGTACCCAGCAACTTCGCACAGCCATTGAAGAGTGGGACAACATTGCACAGGCCACAATCAACAGCCTGAAACTCTGTGTGAAAGAGATGTGTTGTGCTGCATGAGGCAAAATGGTGGTCACACCAGATGCTGACAGGTTTTCTGATTCACACCCCCATCTTTTTTGAAAGACATCTGTGACCAACAGAAGCATATCTTTATTCCCAGTCATGTGATATCCATAGATTAGGGCCTAATTTATTTCAATTGGCCGATTTCCTTATATGAACTTATAATTGCTGCGTTTATATTTTTGTTCAATATAATAAAATTAACTTTTCAATGTTTTATTGACATGCACCCTTCACGTGTGTGGCTTGTTTATGTTGTCCAATCAAACTTTATGCAATACAATGAGTACACTAATGCAATGCAAGTTGGGAAAAAAATACAGAATTAAAAGGGAGACTGAGTAGATTACAACGAGCAACCAACAAGTAGGCTGTTGTTTTATCTGAATGGGGTTGGGGAGAAAGTGCAGCATGTGGCCTCAATTAGCCTAGCCAGCTGTAGTCAAGACAAATAATTGTTGATGAAGCGCGCCCCCCCCCACCCAGCCGAAGATTAACATTTTATTGTCATCCAATGTCTGACATGTATTTGGATGACGTCGTCGCTGCTCCCTGTGCACACTGAGTGCTAGTGCGCATGTGGGCCGAGTGCTAGTGCGCATGTGGGCCGAGTGCTAGTGCGCAAGTTGGGCCGAGTGCTAGTGCGCAAGTTGGGCCATGTAAACAGGATGCAACACGGATATAGACGGTTCATAAATCGCCGTGTGCAAACGCGAGCAGATTATGTTGAAAACAACAGACGCAGTCCCCACTTCTTTTATACCTCAGTGGCTCGCTCCCATCGCTCACACACTGCCGCCTCCTCAGCTGCAGCAATAGTGCCAGCCTCTCTTTCCGCAGCAGTGCTCAGGTTCAACTTTTCTCTGACGCTTGTCTGTAGCATGGACCTGGACACCGTAGCATGGACCTGGACACCGTAGCATGGACCTGGACACCGTAGCATGGACCTGGACACCGTAGCATGGACACCATAGCGTAGCATGGCATGTAGTCAGTCAGAGGCCCTGGTCTATTTGTGGACCTGGCTGACTCTGTCTGTATGCTCTCTGAGGTCAGAGTTCTGCAATGTCAATTCAGCTCCATGGCCAGAAAGATATCCCTCCTACTGCCCTGCTGGGACGGAATTAGCCCCGGCCAACAGCTGATCCACCACCTGAGTGGCTGGTGATGTTTATTACACTGGCAGGTGGCCCAACAAGTTAGATTCATGCAAATCAAATGTATTTATAGATCCCTTTTTACATCAGTAGTTGTCACAAAGTGCTATACAGAAACCCAGCCTAAAACCCCAAAGAGTAAGCAATGGAGAAGCACAGTGGCTAGGAAAAACTCCCTAGAGGGCAGGAGCCTAGGAAGAAACCTAGAGGAACCAGGTTCTTAGGGCCTGCTTACTGTACTGGGTATGAGAGAGCCTGAAGTTTAGCGCAGGCATTTGTCCCCTCTACTGTCCAGGGGATGGGGGTATTAAGGGTGTGGCACCACCACTCTGCTCCAGCTGTTAGAACTGGCAGGCTGACTCACCCACACACATAACTCAGTGTCTGAGACCAAGGTTCATCTAGGTTAGTCCGAGCAGCATCCACTTAGTGTCCAGGGGAGAAGGGGGTCTTCTTGCCCTATCTCTCTGTAGTGTGTAACAGAGATTATCTCTAGAGGACTACAGCAACATAGCTGTAAAAATACAGCAAAATAGTTTAATTGAATCTTCACTACTTGCTTGAGTTGCTAAAAATAGAATATTGGAAAAACCAAATGAACTGCTAGCATTTACTAGAAAAAACAATGTCATATAGTTATATTTCCAGGAAGTCAACAAGTAATCCAAAAGAGTGGTTGCAGAGAAGCACAGGATTGGTGTGTGCATGTTTTGAATGTGTGCCCAGGCATATGATAGAGAGCAGTGTATGTGTGTGTGTGTATCTTTCTGGTATACCGTTGGCCAGATGGCTGTTAGCCCCGGGGTGGATGATGTCACCCAGACTCTTCTTCAGTTTCTCGTAGCAGGCGAAGTAGAGGGCGTGCGCCGGACCCGCCCCCACGGCTGTGGCATTCAGCCCTCTCATTGGTCGCCAGACACCCTCGGTGGTTATGATTCGCCGAAGAGCATCCATCACATTCCGGTAACGGGCAGCAGGCTCAGGCTGTAGGCTCTGCATACGCGTCTACACAGGGAAGAGAGGTTAGAGGTCACACGCCTACTGGTTACCCTATTCATAACCTAACCATAAACTTCCCGCCATACCTAACCTTACTGCAACCATAACATTTTACTTGAAATTTGAGAACTACCATGTTAACAACCAATGAAATCTGAGCAGAGGTGGGATGAATACACTGCTAACCAATCAAAACACAGTAAGTAATAGTCGGTGCTTTTGCCTTCCACCCGCTAAATATTTTGAAAATGTTGAGAAGTCATGCCCACGCCCAGTTGAATAGAAGGAAGTGTTGAATAACGAGACCCAGGGTAAGCATCTGTCCCACCAGCAACACTCAAACAACCGGACTCCACACACACACAATCCTTATCGTTGGGCCAGTGTCAGGATTCATCCTCTCACAGTAAGTCTAGTGCTGTGAGAGGCAGAGGGTCTTCTAAAAATGACCACATCACCACAAGCAAAGGAGGCCCTGGGCTCCCACATGCCGATTGTTTTCTGCACTGGTGTGTGCACGCTTTCCAGGAAATGTAAACAGGGCCTCGGGCCACCGTTATAGGCTGTGTGGAATTCTATCCCTGTAAGAGATTTACATACATCTTCGCAGATTGCTGCCATCTTGAAAAGGTCTTTCCTGCGATATATTTGATGTCAATGTCACAATGTGACTAGTCTGTGAATAAAAGTTCAATTAAATGTTCAATAAAAGTTCAATTAAACAGTTCCCTCGGCCCTGACACAGGTATATACAGTACCAGTCAAAAGTTTGGACACACCTACTCATTCAAGGGTTTTTCATTATTTTTTACTGTTTTCTACATTGTAGAATAGCAGTGAAGACAACACTATGCAATAACACAGCCCTGACAACAACAAAAAAGTGTTAAACAAATCATTTTACATTTTAGATTCTTCAAAGCAGCCACCCTTTGCCTTGAGAGCTTTGCACACTCTTGGCATTCACTCAACCAGCTTCACCTGGAATGCTTTCCCAACAGTGCTGAAGGAGTACCCACATATGCTGAGCACTTGTTGGCTACTTTTCCTTCACTCCGCGGTCCAACTCATCCCAAACCATCTCAATTGGGTTGGGGTCGGGTGAACGTGGAGGCCAGGTCATCTGACACGGCACTCCATCATTCTCCATCTTGGTTAAAATGCACTTACACAGCCTAAAGATGTGTTGGGTCATTGTCTTGTTGAAAAACAAATGATAGTCACAGTAAGTGCAAACCAGATGGGATGGTGTATCGCTGCAGAGTGCATGCTGGTTAAGTGTGCCTTGAATTCTAAATAAATCACTGACAGTTCTCACCAGCAAAGCACCTCCACCATGCTTCATGGTGGGAACTACACATGCGGAGCTCATCCATTCCCCTACTCTGCGTCTCACAAAGACACTGCGGTTGGAACCAAAAATCTCAAATTTGGACTCATCAGACCAAAGGACAGATTTCCACTGGTCTAATATCCGTTGCTCGTGTTTCTTGGGCAAAGCAAGTCTCTTCTTATTGGTGTCCTTTAGTAGTGGTTTCTTAGCAGCAATTCAACCATGAAGGCCTGATTCACACAGTCTCCTCTGAACAGTTGGTGTTGAGATGTGTCTGTTACTTGAACTCTGTGATGCATTTAAACTCAGCAAAAAAAGAAATGTTTCTTTTTCAGGACCCTGTCCTTCAAAGATAATTCGATTTTTACGAATTAACTTTGCAGATCTTCATTGTAAAGGGTTTAAACACTGTTTCCCAAGCTTGTTCAATGAACCATAAACAATTAATGAACATGCACCAGTTGAACGGTCGTTAAGACACTAGCAGCTTAGAGACGGTAGGCAATTAAGGTCACAGTTATGAAAACATAGGACACTAAAAAGAGGCCTTTCTACTGACTCTGAAAAACACCAAAATAAAGACGCCCAGGGTCACTGCTCATCTATGTGAACGTTGTGGCCAGGGCAATAAATTGTATTGTCCGTACTGTGAGACACCTTAGACGGCGCTACAGGGAGACGGGACAGACAGCTGATCGTCCTTGCAGTGGCAGACCACGTGTAACAACACCTGCACAGGATCGGTACATCCGAACATCACACCTGCGGGACAGGTACAGGATGGCAACAACAACTGCCTGAGTTCATCAGGAACACACAATCCCTCAATCAGTGGTCAGACTGTCCGCAATAGGCCGAGAGAAATTGGACTGAGAGCTTGTAGGCCTGTTGTAAGGCAGGTCCTCACCAGACATCACCGGCAACAACGTCGCCTATGGGCACAAACCCACCGTCACTGGAACAGGACTGGCACAAAGTGCTCTTCACTGACAAGTCGCTGTTGGGTCTCACTGGGGGTGATGGTCGGATTTTCGTTTATCGTCAAAGAAATGAGCGTTACACCGAGGCCTGTACTCTGGAGCGGAATCGATTTGGAGGGTCCATCATGGTCTGGGGCGGTGTGTCACAGCATCATCGGACTGAGCATGTTGTCATTGCAAGCAATCTAAACGCTGTGAGTTACAGGGAAGACATCCTCCTCCCTCATGTGGTACCCTTCCTGCAGGCTTATTCTGACATCACCCTCCAGCATGACAATGCCACCATTCATACTGCTCGTTCTGTGTGTGATTTCCCACAAGACAGGAATGTCAGTGTTCTCCCATGGCCAGCGAAGAGCCCGGATCTCAATCTCACTGAGCACGTCTGGGACCTGTTGGATCGGACGGTGAGGGCTCGGGCCATTCCCCCCAGAAATGTCCGGGAACTTGCAGGTGCCTTGGTGGAACCGTGGGGTAACATCTCACAGCAAGAACTGGCATATCTGGTGCAGTCCATGAGGAGGAGACGCAGTGCAGTACTTAATGCAGCTTGTGGCCACACCAGATACTTCTGACTGTTACTTTTGATTTGGACCCCCCCCTTCGTTCAGGGACACATTATTCAATTTCTGTTAGTCACATGTCTATGGAACTTGTATAGTTTATGTCTCAGTTGTTGAATGGTGTTATGTCCATACAAATATTTACACATGTTATGTTTGCTGAAAATAAACGTAGTTGACAATGAGAGGACATTTCTTGTTTTGCTGAATTTATTTGGGCTGCAATTTCTGAGGCTGGAAACTCTAATGAATGTATTCTCTGCAGCAGAGGTAACTCTGGGTCTTCCTTTCCTGTGGCGGTCCTCATGAAAGCCAATTTCATCATAGCGCTTGATGGTTTTTGCGACTGCACTTGAAGAACGTTCTTGAAATTTCCCAGATTGACTGACCTTCGTGTCTTAAAGTAATGGTGGACTGTTGTTTCTCTTTGCTTATTTGAGCTGTTCTTGCCATAATATGGACTTGTTCTTTTACCAAATAGGGCAATATTCTGTATACCACCCCTACCTTGTCACAACACAACTGATTGTCTCAAATGCATTAAGGAAAGAAATTACACAAATTCACTGTTAACAAGGCACACCTGTTAATTGAAATGTATTCCAGGTGACTACCTCATGAAGCTGGTTGAGAGAATGCCAAGTGTGCAAAACTTATCACCGGGGGCAAACTACCTGCCATCCAGGACACCTATAGCACCCGATGTCACAGGAAGGCTAAAAAGGTCATCAAGGACAACAACCACCCGAACCACTGCCTGTTCACCCAGCTACCATCCAAAGGCGAGGTCAATACAGGTGCATCAAAGCTGGGACTGAGAGACTGAAAAATAACTTCTATCTCAAGGCCATCAGCACAAAATAGCTTCAGCGTGTAAATCAGCTAGAAAGATGTGTCGGCATCAAGTAATTGTCTCTGGCCCCCACCCAGTTAGGGGGAGTGATGAGCTCTACAGCAGAGTCTCACAACTCAATCGCTTGTTGAAAACGTTTTTCTGCCCCTCCCAAAAGATAGAATTTGTAGATAATTTGCCATCTTTCTGGGACTCACCCACAAACAGGACCACACCTGGCCTGCTGAGGAGTGACGGACTACATCCTAGCTGGAGGGGTACTCTCATCTTATCTACGAACATAGACCGGGCTCTAACTCCTCTAGCTCCACAATGAGATAGCCAGCCAGTTAGCCAGCAGGCTGTCAGCCAGCCAGTTTGCCAGTAGGCTGTCAGCCAGCCAGTTTGCCAGTAGGCTGTCAGCCAGCCAGTTAGCCAGCCTGTTAGCTGTTTCCCATCTCTCCACTGGGATTCTCTGCCTCAAACCCTATTACAGGGGCTGAGTCACTGGCTTACTGGTGCTTTTCCATGCTGTCCCTAGGAGGGGTGCGTCACTTGAGTGGGTTGAGTCACTGACGTGATCTTCCTGTCACTGCCGCCCCCCTTGGGTTTGTGCCGTGGGGGAGATCTTCGTGGGCTATACCCTGCCTTGTCTCAGGATGGTAAGTTGGTGGTTGGAGATATCCCTCTCGTGGTGTGGGGGCTGTGCTTTGGAAAAGTGGGTGGGGTTATATCCTGCCTGTTTGGCCCTGTCCGGGGTATCGTCGGACGGGGCCACAGTGTCTC
This sequence comes from Oncorhynchus tshawytscha, assembly GCF_018296145.1. NCBI lineage: Eukaryota > Metazoa > Chordata > Actinopteri > Salmoniformes > Salmonidae > Oncorhynchus > Oncorhynchus tshawytscha. The sequence continues at coordinate 74,571,796 of NC_056429.1, read as the reverse complement.
CCGACCCCTCCGTTCTCAGCCGCCAGTGTTTATGCTGCAATAGTTTGTGTCGGGGGGCTGGGGTCAGTCTGTTATATCTGGAGTATTTACCTTGCCTTATCCAGTGTCCTGTTTGAATTTAAGTATGCTCTCTCTAATTCTCACTCTTTCTTTCCCTCTCTCGGAGGACTTTCTTTCCCTAGGACCATGCCTCAGGACTACCTGGCCTGATAACTCCTTGCTGTCCCCAGTCCACCTGGTCGTGCTGCTGCTCCAGTTTCAACTGTTCTGCCTGCGGCTATGGAACCCTGACCCATTCACCGGACATGCTACCAGACCTTCTGTTTAAAACTCTAGAGACAGCAGGAGCGGTAGAGATACTCTGAATGAGTAGCCGGAAGAGGACTGGCAACCCCTCATAGCCTGGTTCCTCTCTAGGTTTCTTCCTAGGTTCTGGCCTTTCTAGGGAGTTTTTCCTAGCCACCGTGCTTCTACACCTGTATTGCTTGCTGTTTGGGGTTTTAGGCTGGGTTTCAGTACAGCACTTTGTGACATCAGCTGATGTAAGAAGGGCTTCATAAATACATTTGATTGATTAACAGCCATCACTAACACAGAGAGGCTGCTGCCTACTACAGATTTGAAATCATTGGCTACTAACAAATGGATCACTTGTCACTTTTTTAATGAAATGTTGATAATAATGTTTACATATCTTGCATTACTCATCTCATATGTATATACTGTATTTTACACCATCTATTGTATTTTGCCTATGCCGGCCGGTCATTGCTCATCCATATATTTATACGTACATATTCTTAATCCATCCCTTTACTTAGATTTGTGTGTATTACGGTAGCTGTGGAATTGTTAGATTACTCGTTAGATATTGCCGCACTGTTGGAACTAGAAGCACAAGCATTTTGCTACTCACAATAACATTTGCTAACCATGTGTATGTGACCAATAACATCTGATTTTAAGCTGTCATCAAGGAAAAGTGTGGAAACTTTGAAGAATCTCAAAGATATTTGACTTGTTTAACACCTTCTTGGTTACTACATGATTCCATATGTTATTTCATAGTGTTGTCTTCACTATTATTCTACAATGTAGAAAATAGTCAATATAAAGAAAAACCCTTGAATGAGTGTCCAAACTTTTGACTGGTACTGTATATGAACACTCTTACTGACAGTTGTGGCTGCTTCGCGTGATGTATTGTTGTCTCTACCTTCTTGCCCTTTGTGCTGTTGTCTGCTGCAATGTTGTGCTGCTGCCATGTTGTGTTGCTACCATGCTATGTTGTCATGTGTTGCTGCCATGCTATGTTGTCTTAGGTCTCTCTTTATGTAGAGTCTCTATTGTCGTGATGTGCATTTTGTCCTATATTTTTAATCCCAGCAGGAGGCCTTTTGGTAGGCTGTCATTGTAAATAAGAATTTATTCTTAACTGACTTGCCTAGTTATATAACGGTTAAATAAATACAAATGTAGCCAATGGTATGGTTTTGTATTGCAGGGAGCTTGCCTGGAAAGAGCATGTCTAATCTCAACCTTTGGATTGAGTGTAAACAACAAGTTACGACATTATCTCTACTGTGCAATCTGTCACAACCCCTGCAAGTTATTTTACAAAGATTTTTAACTGTGTTTGTGTCCGTGCTAGTCCACTGGGGTCAGCTGTCAACTTGAGCTAGGTCTCCTCCATCTGTACAGATCTGTTAATGTGTTTAAAAGTAGGGCCAGTTAATGCCATGTTTGACAGGTGACATGATTTATAGATTAGTGAGTCTGTGTAGCATCTAGCTCAGGCTGCCCTTCCTCAGCAGGCAGACAATTTCACTGTCTGGGCTGCACCTCAAAACTCTAAAGATACATCCTCGCCTCCTCTCAGTCTGTCCGGATCTGAAAACACAGTATATGTGAAAGCAACATGGTGGCTGGATGTCATTAAAAAAAGAGGAGACAGGGAGAGGAAGCCACTTCTGACTATTGAGACACAGCCCAAGTTGTTTGAGCAGCACCTGGAGCAGAGGTGGGAACTACAGCTGCGAAAGAAGATGAATCTCTGCTTTGTTCTGAGAGCTCTGCTCTCCCACCTGACACAAACAGTTGACTCCTCTCCCCACCTACCATACCACTCTCACGCTGTTGATCTGTCTCTGCATAGCAGTAAACAATCATTTCAATCAAGGACCAACTCATGACTCTCTCTGCAGCAGGGCTCTCCAACCCTGGTCCTGGAGAACTACCGTCCTGTAAATTCACTCCAACCCTAATGTAGCACACCCGATTCTAATAATTAGCTGGTTGATAAGGTGAAATAGGTTAGTTACAACTGGGGTTGGAGCGAAACAATAAAAAAGGGTAGCTCTTCAGGAACATGGTTGGAGACCTCTGCTCTACAGGGACCACAAGATGGGAAGAAACCAGACGTTGTAAAGGGCTGTAGCACATGAGCCATGCCAGAGTAGATCTTAATCATTGAGTGGGCCTGTCACAACTGCACAGGCCAATGTAATTTATCATCTCTTGTTTACATAACACCAGAGTCATCCCAGCTAAGTACATAATCCAAAACTAATTTATAGTCTTATGATAACATAACTTTTCTTAAATGTGTGCAGTGGTAGAGCCAACTTGTCAGCCAGAATTAGCACAAAATAGTAGCATTGTACTCTTAATCCCAGAACATCTAGCCCTGTATTTTCCGTAAACAATAAACAGTTGCACCCCACCTAAATCCTGCTAGCCAGGCAGCAGATAACATTGCCTTAGAAGACCACACCAGCGTTAATGCATTCTCTGCCTAGTTAAAAGCTACTTGTAGCTCGGCTATGTTTTTGGTGCTGCAAAGTGTAGACTATTTTGACAGAAGGTGGTTTCTCCCACCAATGGGTTCTCTTCTTGAATAGGGTGAACGTTCGGGAAATACAGGGAAGTAGTTAATAGTAGTATGTACTAGTATGTAAATAGGGCTATCCCGGCTATCAATGCGCTGTACATTGGTATGCCTTGACTTGTATGTACAGGAGGGGAACACGTGCTGCTTCGTGCTAACTCTGTCTCCTTCCCCAAAGCAAATAACACAACTTATCGTCTCATTTTAGAAGTATCGAAATAGCTTCCAAAATCTGCTCATGAAAATACGGAATAAAGTAGTTAGCTAACATTCATTGTCAAACTGATAAGCCTAACCTATTTTCTAGCAGGCACTAGCTCGCTTCCTACTAGCTAATCAACATTGACCCCCAGGCTCGAGCTGATGCACAGGCCGAGCTTGTTGGTAAATTAGTTAGCTAACGTTAGCTGAAATTGCTTTTTAACTAAGCAGATGATGCTAACAACTGCAACACACACTTCACTAAAAGTTTTCATACTAACTCCAATTAAATCCTGTACGCCAAAGTTATTAACCTACTACAGAAATTATGCCGAATGAATAATTTGCAGTGGATGAGAGTTTATTAGCATGTTAAATTAGTTTCCTAGCTGAAATGCAAGCCTGTCCGGATCGACCTTGCCTCGTCCGTGTGGTGACCTGCCAAACTTATTGACAAGTTGAAGCCACATGTCATGACGAGCCAAAGGAATGTCCAACCCTCATGTGCCCAGTTTCCAATATCAGTCAGTTCCAACTAGTTTGCGTTTAAACGTTAGCCCAGCATAGCCTACCACGTTACCTTGACACAGTCGATGGGGAACATCAGGCAATGCTCCATGATCCCAGCCACTGCTCCTGCAACCATGTGGGTGCTGGTCGAAGCGCCCTGCGGCAAACCTTCATAGTCGGGTTCCGAAGTATCTGCTAACGTTACTCCAGGGGCCCCGCCACTGAACTGAATTACAGTCTTAATCTCGGTCTCGCCTCCGATCCTGGGAGACAAACTCCCAACGAGGCTCTCCGACACTCCCCAGATCCTTCCCCCGAGCCATCGGACCTCTGCGCCGGCTGAGGCTCCAGCAACCCCGGCGTCCCCGCCTGCTCTCTCTGCAGTCATCCGACGTCTTCTCAAGAAACCATCCGCTTCCATTGGAAAGCTGATGTACAGTCTTTATGCCCAAATGGCACTCCGTTTAAAGCTATTTCGTGTTCCCGTTTGTAGTTCGTTTTTTTACATTCCCGTCCCAGATGTTTACCGGTCGTACAGTTTCCACTCCTGGCCTCAGTCCCCAGGGCGGACAACACCACGCAGTGTTTGGGACACACTCTGACCGGTTGACGCTGGAGGAAATGGGAACCGCCCATTGGCAGAATTTAGACCTTCTGATGTATTATAGATTTTTCTCAAATATAAATGATGTGTGTGTGATTTGATATGGCTCAAGACAAATATGTTTCTAATACATGCTATTTTGTTAATCAATGTATATTACAAGTTGACAGGTTTCAAAAGTTGTGTTCTTGGATAACAACATCTGAAGAAGGCGGGAACAGAATAAAGAAACGATGTTATGATTGGATAACTCGGTTGACGCCGTTGTTTTTTTCTCCCCTCTGAGGCGTAGTAGCCTACGCTTGGTATTAGGCTGGAAAAGCTTGTCAAGGACAATAGGTCATGACTAGGTCGCAACTTCTGCTCAAAAACAAATACGGCCAGATGGAATGTATAATACCGGTAGTCAACTCAACCAAAGGCAACCTTAACCAAAGGCAACCTTATTTACTCTATTCTTTTCCCATGTCTCCTTTGTTGTGATATAAAGGCTATGTCTTGGGTTTATTGAAATGCAACAGATGGCAACGTTTCTTATTATTCATTCAATAGTGCTAGCGTAATTGTATGTATTTCCACTTACCTTTCTTTTCAAGGATGTAGTTTATTTTATTTATATACTGTTATATAAACGCAACAATTTCAACGATTTTACCTAGTCACAGTTCATAATAAGAAATCAGTTAATATACATGAATTCATTAGACCCTAATCTATGGATTTCACATGACTGGGCAGGGGCATAGCCATGGGTGGGCCTGGGAGGGAGCCAGACCCAGCCAATCAGAATGAGTTTTACCTCAACAAAGGGCTTTATTACATATAGAAATGCTCCTCAATTTCATCAGCTGTCTGGGTAGCTGGTCTCAGATGATCCGGCAGGTGAAGAAGTCGGATGTTGGCACGTCGTCTGCGGTTTGAGACCGGTTGGACGTACTGCCAAATTCTCAAAAATGAAGTTGGAGGCGGCTTATGGTAGAGAAATTAACATGAAATTATCTGGCAACAGCTCTGGTGGACATTCCTGCAGTTAGCATGCCAATTTCACACACCCTCAAAACTTGAGACATCTGAGGCATTGTGTTGTGTGACAAAACTGCACATTTTAGAGTGACCTTTTATTGTCTCCAGCACAAAGGTGCACCTGTGTAATGAAAATGCTATTTAATCAGCTTCTTGATATGCCACACCTGTCAGGTGGATGGATTATCTTGGCAATGGAGAAATGTTCACTAACAGGGATGTAAACAAATTTGTGAACATAATTTGTCAGAAATACGCATTTTGTGCGTATGGAAAAATTCGGGGATCTTTTATTTCAGCTCAAGAAACATGGGACCAACACTTTACATGTTATATTTTTGTTCATTATAAAACATACACATTTTTCATTATAGCTTGATCCCTAAATACCAACCAAGGCTTACTAGCATATTTCACATGAGGGAAATTCCACAGTAATTAAATATCTGCTCCAAATTAAGATTGAAGGATGTCTGCAAAAATAATGGGTTGTCAGCTATGACATTACCAAGTCTATTTTGGGTATTGAACTACAATATGTGAAGTGTATTTACACCCGGTTAACAGAATTGCCGTAATGGAATACCATCATGGATCCCTGATCTATACTACACAGAAATGTATCAATAATGATATGAATTTCATTCTCTTCACGGTGATGTATCCTAAATAGGTACACTACATTGTAGTGTACTCATTTCTAATGTGTTCTATTGTGTACTGTACATACAGTGGGGCAAAAAAGTATTTAGTCAGCCACCAATTGTGCAAGTTCTCCCACTTAAAAATATGAGAGGCCTGTAATTTTCATCATAGGTACACTTCAACTATGACTGACAAAATGAGAAAAAAAATCCAGAAAATCACATTGTAGGATTTTTAACAAATTTATTTGCAAATTATGGTGGAAAATAAGTATTTTGTCTGTCATAGTTGAAGTGTACCTATGATGAAAATTACAGGCCTCTCTCATCTTTTTAAGTGGGAGAACTTGCACAATTGGTGGCTGACCAAATACTTTTCCCCCCCACTGTAACTCTACTATATTCTACTCTACTGTACAGGATTGTACTGAACTATTATATTATTTTCTTTACTATACTGTACTGAACTACACTCTACTTTTCTGTACTGCAATGTACTGTACTGTAATGTACTGTGCTGTCCAAACTTGTTAAACATAGACGTCTATGATTGGTTCAGATTGACAAATCATTAACATCTATGTTTGGGTAACCTTGTACCCAGGCTATTGCGTACAGCACATATACAGTGCATTCAGAGACCATTCAGACCCCTTCACTCTTTCCACATTTTGTTATGTTAGAGCCTTATTCTAAAAGTGATTAAATATCAATATCAATATGCACACGATACCCCATAATGACAAAGCAAAACAGATTTACATTTTTTTGGGGCAAATTTATCTGGCAGAAATACCTTACTTACACAAATATTCAGACCCTTTGCTATAAGACTCGAAATTGAGCTCAGGTGCATCCTGTTTCCATTGATCATCCTTGAGTTAAATAAACGTTAAATAAACATAAATAAAAATGTTTCTAAACTTGATTGGAGTCCACCTGTGGTAAATTCAATTGATTGGACATGATTTGGAAAGCACACACCTGTCCATATAAGATCCCACAGTTGACAATGCATGTCAGAGCAAAAACCGTCTTGGTTTGAAGGAGGATGTATGTCAGAGCAAAAACCAAGCCATGAGGATGAAGGAATTGTCTGTAGAACTTCGAGACAGGATTGAGTTGAGCCACAGATCTGTGGAAGGGTACCAAAAGATTTATGCAGCATTGAAGGTCCCGAAGAACAGTGGCCTCCATCATTCTTAAACAGAAGAAGTCTGGAACCACCAAGACTCTTCCTAGAGCTGGCCACCTGGCCAATCTGAGCAAAAGGGGGAAAAGGGTCTTGGTCAGTGAGGTAACCAAGAACGCGATGGTCACTCTGACAGCGCTCCAGAGTTTCTCTGTGGAGACAGGAGAACCTTCCAGAAGGACAACCATCTCTGCAGCACTCCACCAATCAGGCCTTTATGGTAGAGTGGCCAGACAGAAGCCACTCCTCAGTAAAAGCCACACGACAGAGTTTGCCAAAAGGCCCCTAAAGGACTGTCAGACCATGAGAAACAAGATTCTCTGATGACACCAAGATTGAACTCTCTGTTCTGAATGCCAGGCATCACATCTAGAGGAAACCAGGCACCGCTCATCACCTGGCCAATATCCATACGGTGAAGCATGGTGGTGGCAGCATCACACTCTCCATCTCTCGTAGTGGGAATAGGGTCTAATACATTTAGATTTCCTCTCGTCCAAAGTACCCAACTGTCAAGGCTGTGGGTAACTGGTGAAAGGAGTCAGGCACAGGAGAGCTGAGATATTTGGACAAGGTATTTAATACAAGATAACACCAGTACAAACACAATACTCTGGTGCGGGAAAAATACCGGTACCACGAAATAAACAGGCGTAATAACAAAACCCAGCAACAAAATACCAGCCGTCAGTAACAGCCTGAACAATAGAACAAACACGCACACAAACATGGGGGAAAACAGAGGGTTAAATAATGAACATGTAATGGGGGAATTGAAACCAGGTGTGTAAAAAAACAAAGACAAAACAAATGGAAAATTAAAAGGGGATTGGCGATGGCTAGAAGGCCGGTGACGTCGACCGCCGAACGCTGCTTGAACAACGAGAGGGACCGACCCCGGCGGAAGTCGTGAAACCCACATTGCGTGGACAACATTCCTTTACTCCACTGAATGAACCAAACAATATTTGCCAGTCTTCCAGTCTCAGGCCATGACCATGAGCAACTGATCTTCCATTAGGGAGACAATAGGCCTACTTTGGCACTTGGCTCTTTAAGTATATCATGGATACCCCCTAGAGAAGGATGTGCATCTATGTTATCAGGTTCATCGCACCAGCAACATCAGCAGATTCTTCAGGCGGTTAAAACCAAGCTGCGTGTTGCAGATATTTTGTTAACTGTATAATAGAAAATGCATGATGCTCTTTTCATGGGGAGCTGGCCTAGGGAACAATGTCCTTTCTAGGCTTAACAGGGTACTTCTAAAGTCACTGATCTGGATAAGCTCTGAACACTCCCCAGGTTAGTTTGTTAAATGAAGGCTCCAGCTATAAAAGCTGGAGCTATTTTATAGCTGGAGCTATAAAATACATATTACCTTTTGTTTATCAATCAGCTGTGAGCCTTTCTGGGTAAGTCTCTAAGAGCTATGTACACCTACAATATTTTTCAGTGACGCCAACCATGATGTAACGGTTCTCTTGTGGTGAAGGAGAGGCAGACCAAAACGCAGCGTGGTGGTTATTCATGTTTTTTAATAAAGACACTATACATGAATAAACTAACAATAAACGTGGGAAACCCAAAACAGCCCTATCTGGTGCAAAACACAGAGACAGGAACAATCACCCACAAACACACAGTGAAACCCAGGCTACCTAAATATGGTTCCCAATCAGAGACAATGACTAACACCTGCCTCTGATTGAGAACCATATCAGGCCAGACATAGAAATAGACAAACAAGACATCCAACATAGAATGCCCACTCAGATCACACCCTGACCAACCAAAACATAGAAACATTCAAAGCAAACTATGGTCAGGGTGTGACACATGACGCAGGGCTCAAGTAGCTTGTTAGCTACAGGGATGGTGGTCTTCAGACGTCTGGCCAGAAGGCGTTGCGCTGTGCTGCTGTTTTCGGTGGGTGTTCCTCCACTGTAAGATGGCTTTCCAGGGGTTGTTTTTTTGCAATCTTGACAACTGACTCTGCCTTGCCTTTTGCCTTTGGGTGCCTTGAAGAGGAGGTCATGTGGTCAAACTCCCATTCTGAGGCAAAACACTTGAACTGTGCAGTGAATTGTGGGCCATTGTCCGTGATGACCTTGTCAGCCCTTTATGACCGTCTCTGCAGACAAGTCAGGGAGCAGTTCAATTTCCCAAAACTCAGAGTAGTGTTCAACGATGAGAAGTTAGTCCTTTTGTCTGTGGCCGCATCAATCCATGCTGACGATTTGCCAGGCCCTTGTGGGAAGTTTGTGCGACATCATGGTTTCCTTTTGCTGATCATGAGCGTACTCATTGCATGTGGTTCAGCTGCTGACAAAGTCTTTAATTTCTGCTTACATGTTTGGTCAGTATAATGTTTTGTGTGCCTGGCGGTGACATGTGTCACATCCAACGTGACTGCAGTGTATGCGAGTAAGCATCTCTGTACGTAGTGATTTGGGGATCATGACCTTCTGACCTCTGAACAAGATGCCATTTTGTTCACTGATCTCATCCTGAAAGGTCCAGTATTCTCTCAATGTGAAAGGTGTCTCCTCTTTCAGGTATGGCCAACCTGTGAGAACCATGGACTTCAGTGACTGTAGGTTTTCATCCTTGTCAGTGTGTTGCCTGATCTAAGCTAGGCGGTGATCTGTGACTTTTAAGTAGTCCACCTGATTGATCTGTTGAACATCTTGTGTTTCCTGCTGTAGCGAACAGATGGCATGCCGCTGATAGGCAGTGCTTCTGTCTGTACATTGTTCTGTTGCCCTGCTTAGTGTGTTGCTGATGTACATCTCTGGTCCTGGCTTGTAGACGACCTTCAGGCTGTAGTTTTGTAGAGTCAGGAGCATGCTTTGAAGCCTATTGGGCACGTTGAGGAGAGGTTTACTGAATATGGCAATGAGTGGTTTGGGGTCAGTTTCAGCGGTGACCAGCTCTCGACCATATAAGTAGTGATGGAAGTGCTGGTGAGTGCTCTCGAGGCAAATGCAACGGGCTGGCCTTCCTGCATAAGGCAGCATCCAAGTCCACTTTGGCTGGAGTCGCTCTGGATTATGACAGGATTCATAACGTTGTAGTAGTGCAACACTGGCATGGATGAAGCTCGAGATTTCATCTCCTGCACCGCTGCCTCGTGTTTGGGTAGCCAGTGCCATGGTGTGTCTTTGTCCAGCAGCCAGCGCAGAGGCTCACAGACTGCTGATAGGTGTGGCATGAACTTTGCAAGATAGTTTGCAAAGCCGATGAGACACTGTACTCCTTTTGCATCAGACGGGTTTGGCATGTCGAGGATCGCTCTGATCTGGGTCCAGCTTCAGGCCTTTGGCTGAGAGAATGTGGTCATGGAAGTGGGCGTCTTTCATCTTGAACTGATTGGCAGTGCTAGGAGCTTCACATCGTGGTCACGTTCTGCTCCTTTGTCTGTGTCACCACAGCCTACGATCAGGACATCATCAGCTATAGGTTCAATGCCCGTAAGTCCAGTGAGTAACTCATGCTGCTGGCGTTGGTATACCTCAGGCGCCACAGACACACCAAATGGGAGTTTGAGCCAGCGTTTCTGACACCAGGGTGTCCAGAAGGTAGTCATGAAGCTGCTTTCTTCGTCCAGCTTGCATTGCAGGAATGCATCTCGGGTGTCCATCAATGGGAAAATCCTGGCCTTGGGAAGCTTGTAGAGGACATCCTCCAGTGTTGGAATGATGTTGTGGGAGTATTTCAGTGCTTGGTTCAGATGCTTTGGGTCGATGCAGACCCTCATCTTCTCTGGCTTTTTCACTATGACCATATTTCTGATCCAGTCAGTCAGTTCAGTCCAGTCACAGATGTCATGTGTCCATCAGCCTCATACTTGTCCCGCTGGGCCTTCATAGCTGGGCCTTCATTGCAATGGGCACATTGCGAGGAGCACACTGGACTGCAGTGACACTCTCATCCAATTCAAAGTGTACCTCCCCAGGTACTGATTCAACAGACCCGTTGAATACATTGTCATATCTGCTGAGTAGTTGTTCTTTGGACAGGGGTCCATGCTGGACATGCTCCACGATTTGCAGGTAATTTGGTACAGTGCACTGCATCAGTCCCAGGCGTGCACATGTAGAGCCTGAGAAGAGAGGATGTGGACTGGATGTTGACAGACACAAATGTCAAGTTCAATAGCTATGTTCAAGCAAGTCCCTACATACAGGGTCCGGGGAACAGCCCAGCTAGTCGATTACCTATCAACTTGACTTCATAACAGATGCCTCTATCTTTGTAGTGACTGGGTGTATTGATACACCATCCAAAGTGTAATTAATAACTTCACCATGCTCAAAGGGATATTCAATGTCTGTTTTTTCCATCTACCAATAGGTGCCCTTCTTTGCAAGGCAATTGGAAAAACCCCCTGGTCTTTGTAATTGAATCTGCATTTTAAATTCACCGCTCAACCGAGGGACCTTACAGATAATTGTATGTGTGGGGTACAGAGATGAGGTAGTCATCTCTGACTTGCTAAGCAAATGTTTACTCCTTAAATAACTTATTTAGGCTTGCCATAACAAAGGGGTTGAATACTTGACTCAAGACATTTCAGATTTACATTTTAACCTGATTTGTAAAAAATTCTAAAAACATCCTTCCACTTTGACATTATAGGCCAGTGACAAACAACAAAATGTGGAAAAAGTCAAGGGGTGTGAATACTTTCTGAAGGCACTCTACATGCTTCTGCATCGTTGCATTATTCAAGAGTAATATGGTTTGGTGGCATTATTTAATAGTGTAATATGTTTTAGAAGAAACGTTTCATTGTTGAATAGTTTGTGCTTATTGGCTAGTGGCTATTGTAATATTTATGGTCAGTTTGAGCTGCGGAGTAAGAATGTTGCGTTACCAGGCACAACGAAAGGTAAGGCAAAGATGAAATGTGAATTGAAATGTAGAAATCACTTTCGACACCCCACTCCTCAGATTCCTTCATATCTCGTATTGGGAATGAGGCCAGAGATTTCTACATTTCAATTCAAATTACAACCTTGTCTTACCTTTTGTTGTGGCTGGCAACGCAACAGTATTGGTCTGCAGCTCAAATTGACCGTAAATATCACAGAATGCAATGAGGATTTTATATTTGTATTTATTGAGGATTCCCATTAGCTGCTGACAAAGCAGCAGATACTCTTCCTGGGGTCCAAACACATTAATGCACTTACATCACGCATAAAACAAAATATAAAACAGTACATCATATAACATTATTACACCACTAAATATCTACAATATAAAATGTATAATACCACCATACAACAATAGTACAATGTACAGTATGTGTGTGTAGAGTGTGTGTGCTAGCATGTGTGCGTATGCCTGTCTGTACCTATGCGTGTGTCTCTTCACAGTCCCCGCTGTTTCATAAGGTGTATTTTTATCTGTTTTTTAAAATTTGATTCTACTGCTTGCATCAGTTACCTGATGTGGAATAGAGTTCCATGTAGTCAGGGCTCTACTTAGTACTGTACGCCTCCCATAGTCTGTTCTGGACTTGGGGATTGTGAAGAGACCTCAGTTTGTATGTCTTGTGGGTTATGCATGGGTGTCCGAGCTGTGTGATCGCAGTTTAAACGCATAGCTCTGTGCATTCAGCATGTCAACACTTCTTACAAAAACAAGTAGTGAGGAAGTCAATCTCTTCTCCACCTTGAGGCATGAGAGATTGACATGCATATTATTCATGTTAGCTCTCTGTGTACATTTAAGGGCCAGCCGTGCTGCCCTGTTCTGAGACAAATGTAATTTTCCTAAGTCCCTCTTTGTGGCACCTGACCACACAACTGAACAGTAGTCCAGGTGTGAGAAAACTAGGGCCTGTAGGACCTGCTTTGTTGATAGTACTGTTAAGAAGGAAGAGCAGCGCTTTTTATGGACAGACTTCTCCCCATCTTAGCTACTGTTGTATCGACATGTTTTGACCGTAACAATTTACAATCCAGGGTTACTCCAAGCAGTTTAGTCACCTCAACTTGTTCAATTTACACATTATTCAATACAATATTTAGTTGAGGTTTAGGGTCTAGTGAATAATTTGTCTCAAATACAATGCTTTTAGTGTTTTAAATATTTAGGACTAATTTATTCCTTGCCACCCATTCTGAAACTAACTACAGCTCTTTAAGTGTTGCAGTGATTTCACTCTCTGTAGTAGCTGACATGTATAGTGTTGAGTCATCCGCATACAGTACATAGCCAGTGGCGTGTCATTAGCAAAGATTGAAACAAGTAAGGGGCCTAGACAGCTGCCCGGGGGAATTCCTGATTCTACCTGGATTATGTTTGAGAGGCTTCCATTAAAGAACACTGTCTGTGTTCTGTTAGACAGGTAACTCTTTATCCACAATATAGCAGGGGGTGTAAAGCAATTACACATACCTTTTTCCAGCAGTAAACTGTGATCGACAATGTCAAAAGCCGCACGGAAGTCTAACAAAACAGCTCCAACAAACATTTTCTCATCAATTTCTTTCAGCCAATCATCAGTCATTTGTGTAAGTGCCATGCTTGTTGAAGGTCCTTCCCTATTTGTATTTATTATGGATACCCATTAGATGCTGCCATGGTAGCAGCTACTCTTCCTGGGGCCCAGCAAAATTAAGGCAGTTGTACAACATTAAAACATTACAAAACATTCACAACAGATTTCACAACACATTAAGTGTGTGCCCTGAGGCCTCCTCATTACACACCACATACCAGAAAATATTATTTACATCATCAACATAGGAATCACCCAAAAATTATTTTATGACTTCTTAAACACTATATTAGGCCCAGGTTTTCTGCAGCATTAGTAAAGATGTGATCAACACATGTTGATGAGTTCATTTAATCAATCAAATGTATTTATGAAGCCCTTATTACATCAGCTGATGTCACAAAGTGCTGTACAGAAACCCAGCCTAAAACCCCAAACAGCAAGCAATGCAGGTGTAGAAGCACGGTGGCTAGGAAAAACTCCCATGAAAGGCCAACACCTAGGAAGAAACCTAGAGCCAGGCTATGAAGGGTGGCCAGTCCTCTTCTGGCGGTGCCAGGAAGAGATTATAACAGAACATGGCCAAGATTTTCAAATGTTCATAGATGACCAGCAGGGTCAAATAATAATAATCACATTGGTTGTAGAGGGTGCAACAGGGCAGCAACTCAGGAGTAAATGTCAGTTGGCTTTTCATAGCCGATCATTCAGAATATCTCTACCACTCCTGCTGTCTCTAGAGTTTTAAACAACAGGTCTGGTAGCATGTCCGGTGAATGGGTCAGGGTTCCATAGCCGCAGGCAGAACAGTTGAAACTGGAGCAGCAGCACGACCAGGTGTACTGGGGACAGCAAGGGGTCATCAGGCCAGGTAGTCCTGAGGCATGGTCCTAGGGCTCAAGTCCTCCGAGAGAGGGAAAGAAAGAGAGAGAGAGAGAGAATTAGAGAGAGCATACTTAAATTCAAACAGGACACTGGATAAGTCAAGATAAATACTCCAGATATAACAGACTGACCCTAGCCTCCCGACACAAACTATTGCAGCGTAAATACTGACTACTGAGAATGGAGGGGTCGGGAGAGACTGTGGCCCCGTCCGACGATACCCCGGACAGGGCCAAACAGGCAGGATATAACCCCACCCACTTTTCCAAAGCACAGCCCCCACACTACTAGAGGGATATCTCCAACCACCAACTTACCATCCTGAGACAAGGCAGGGTATAGCCCACGAAGATCTCCCCCACGGCACAAACCCAAGGGGGGGGCGGCAGTGACAGGAAGATCACGTCAGTGACTCAACCCACTCAAGTGACGCACCCCTCCTAGTGCCTTTCCTTTCACCTTCACACTCCTGGGCCAGACTACACTCAATCATAGGACCAATTGAAGAGATGAGTCTTCAATAAAGAATTAAAGGTTGAGACCGAGTTTGCGTCTTTCACATGGATAGGCAGACCGTTCCATAAAAATGGAGCTCTATAGGAGAAAGCCCTGCCTCCAGCTGTTTGCTTAGAAGTTCTAGGGACAGTAAGGAGGCCTGCGTCTTGTGACCGTAGCGTACGTGTAGGTATGTACGACAGGACCAAATTGGAAAGATAGGTAGGATCAAGCCCATGTAATGCTTTGTAGGTTAGCAGTAAAACCTTGAAAGCAGCCCTTGCCTTAACAGGAAGCCAGTGTAGAGAGGCTAGCACTGGAGTAATATGATCAAATTCTTAGGTTCTAGTCAAGATTCTAGCAGCTGTGTTTTGCATTACCTGAAGTTTATTTATTGCTTTATCTGGGTAGCTGGAAAGTAGAGCATTGCAGTAGTCTAACTTAGAAGTGACAAAAGCATGGATACATTGTTCTGCATAATTTTTGGACAGAAAGTTTCAGATTTTGTGGTGATCGATGGAATCAAAAGCAGCACTAAGGTCTAGGAGCACTAGGACAGACGCAGAGCAGATGCAAATGTAGAGCCGATGGTATCAAAAGCAGCACGAAGGTCTAGGAGCACTAGGACAGATGCAGAGCCTCGGTCTGACACCATTAAAGGGTAATTTACCACCTTCACAAGTGTAGTCTCAGTGCTATGATAGGGTCTAAAACCAGACTGAAGCGTTTCATATACATTGTTTGTCTTCAGGAAGGCAGTGATTTGCACAACAGCTTTTTTTTTTTTAAATTGAGCGGAATGGGAGATTCGATATAGGACCATAGTTTTATATATTTTCTGGGTTAAGGTTTGGCTTTTTCAGAGAGGCTTTATTACTGCCACTTTTAGTGAGTTTGGTACACATCCGGTGGATAGAGAGCCGTTTATTATGTTCAACATAGGAGGGCCAAGGACAGGAAGCAGCTCTTTCAGTAGTTTATTTGGAATTAGGGTCCAATATGCAGCTTGAAGGTTTAGAGGCCATGATTATTTTCATCAATGTGTCAAGAGATATAGTACTAATACACTTGAGTGTCTCTCTTGTTCCTAGGTCCTGGCAGAGTGTTGTAGACTCAGGACAACTGAGCTTTGGAGAAATACGCAGATTTAAAGAGTAGTCTGTAATTTGCTTTCTTAATGATCATGATCTTTTCCTCAAAGAAGTTCATGAATTTATCACTGCTGAAGTGAAAGCCATCCTCACTTTTGGAATGCTGCTTTTTAGTTAAATTGATACCATCACAAAACGTTTTTTTTAGGATTGTTCTTATTTCCCTCAATTAAGTTGGAAAAAAAGGATGATCGAGCAGCAATGAGGGCTCTTCGATACTACACGGTACTGTCTTTCCAAGCTAGTCAGAAGACTCCTAGTTTGGTGTAGGGCCATTTCCGTTCCAATTTTCTGGAAGCTTGCTTCGGAGCTCGGGTATTTTCTGTATACCAGGGAACTAGTTTCCTATGACAAATGTTTTTTGTTTTTAGGTGTGCGACTGAGTCTAGGGTATTACGCAAGGTTAAATTGAGTTCCTCAGTTAGGTGGTCAACTGAGTTTTGTACTCTGAAGTCCTTGGGTAGGTGGAGGGAGTCTGGAAGGGCATCTAGGAATGTTTGGGTTGTCTGAGAATTTATAGCACGGCTTTTGATGCTCCTTGGTTGGGTTCTGAGCAGATTATTTGTTGCGATTGCAAACGTAATAAAATGGTGGTCTGATAGTCCAGGATTATGAGGAAAAACATTAAGATCCACAACATTTATTCCACGGGACAAACTAGGTCCAGAGTATGATTGGCAGTGAGTAGGTCAAGAGACATGTTGGACAAAACCCACTGAGTCGATGATGGCTCTGAAAGCCTTTTGGAGTGGGTCTGTGGACTTTTCTATATATTAAAGTCACCATTAAATTGTAATATTATCTGCCATGACTACAAGGTCTGATAGGAATTCAGGGAACTCAATGAGGAATGCTGTTTATGGCTCAGGAGGCCTGTAAACAGTAGCTATAAAAAGTGATTGATTAGGCTGCATAGATTTCATGACTAGAAAGACGAAAACGTCGTTTTTTGGGAAATTAAAATTTGCTATTGTAAATGTTAGCAACATTTCCTCCTTTGCGGGATGCGCGGGGGATATGGTCACTAGTGTAACCAGGAGATGAGGCCTCATGTAACACAGTGAATTCATGTTTCAGTCAGGCCAATCACATCAAGATTATGATCAGTGATTAGTTAATTGACTGTAACTGCCTTGGTAGTAACTGCCTTCATTCCTGTGCTGTTTATAACTACATTAGTACTGTAGGTTGACTGATAACCTGAACCAGGTTGCAGGCACTGGTTACAGTTTGAATATTTAACAATGGTAAGGATTAACTGAGCTGGGCTTGGGTCATTGATAAGTCATTGTCTCAATGCAGACTTGAAATGTGTGGGCAGAGTCCATTAGCCAAGATGATTTGGATGGACTCTGTCATTCATGTAGAGCATCTTCTGTTTCCAAAAGGTGTCAAAGTTGTCTATAAAAGTGATTCCAACAGAGCTAATGTTATCTTTTAGCCATGTTTAATGCCAGTGGCACTAATGTTTAATGCCAGTGGCATTAAATCCCCTTGGCATTTTTCCTATTTTGTTGCCTTACAACCTGGAATTAAAAAATATTTTTGGGGGGTTGGTATCATTTGATTTACACAACATGCCTACCAATTTCAAGATATTTTTTCTTGTGAAACAAACAAGAAATAAGACAAAAAACAGAACACTTGAGCATTCATAACTATTCACCCTCCCAAAGTCAATACTTTGTAGAGCCACCTTTTGCAGCAATTACAGCTGCAAGTCTCTTGGGGTATGTCTCTATAAGCTTGGCACATCTAACCACTGGGATTTTTGCCCATTCTTCAAGGCAAAACTGCTCCAGCTCCTTCAAGTTGGATGGGTTCCGCTGGTGTACAGCAATCTTTAAGTCATACCACAGATTCTTAATTGGATTGAGGTCTGGGCTTTGACTAGGCCATTCCAAGACATTTAAATGTTTCCCCTTAAACCACTCAATTATTGCTTTAGCAGTATGCTTAGGGTCATTGTCCTGCTGGAAGGTCAACCTCCGTCCCAGTCACAAATCTGGAAGACTGAAACAGGTTTCCAACAAGAATTTCCCTGTAGTTTGCACCATCCATCATTCCTTCAATTCTGACCAGTTTCCCAGTCCCTGCAAATGAAAAACATCCCCACCGCATGATGCTGCAACCACCATGCTTCACTGTAGGGATGTGTTCTCAGGGTGATGAGAGGTGTTGGGTTTGCGCCAGACATATCATTTTCCTTGATGGCCAAAAATTTGTCTCATCTGACCAGAGTACCTTCTTCCATATGCTTGAGGAGTCTCCCACATGCCTTTTGGGAAACACCAAACATATTTGCTTGTTTTTTCTTTAAGCAATTGCTTTTTTTTCTGGCCTCTCTTCCCTAAAGCCCAGCTCTGTGGAGTGTACGGCTTAAAGTGGTCCTATGGACAGATACACCAATCTCCGCTGTGGACCTTTGCAGCTCCTTCAGGGTTATCTTTGGTCTCTTTGTTGCCTCTCTGATTAATGCCCTCCTTGCCTTGTCTGTGAGTTTTGGTAGGCAGCCCTCTCTCGGCAGGTTTGTTGTGATGCTATATTCTTTCCATTTTTTAAATAATGGATTTAATGGTGCTCTGTGGGATGTTGAAATTTTCAGATATTTTTTTATACCCCAACCCCGATCTGTAATTCTCCACAACTTTTTTCCTGACCTGTTTGGAGATCTCCTTGGTCTTCATGGTACCCCTTGCTTAGTGGTGTTACAGACTCTGGGGCCTTTCAGAACAGGTGTATATATACTGAGATCATGTGACAGATCATTTGACAGATCATGTGACACTTAAATAAAGTCCACCTGTGTGCAATCTAACTATTTATGTGTCTTCTGAAGGTAATTGGTTGCACCAGATCTTATTTAGGGGCTTCAGAGCAAAAGGGGTGAATACATATGCACACACCAGTTTTCATTTTTTAATTTTTTTTTAGAATTTTTTGAAACAAGGTATTTTTTTCGTTTCACTTCGCCAATTTGGACTATTTTATGTATTTCCATTTCATGAAATCCAAATGAAAATCCATTTAAATTACAGGTTGTAGTGCAACAAAATACGAAAAACTCAAGGGTTGGAATACTTTGCAAGGCACTGTATTATACAATACAGAGGCACATGGGGTGAGGGTTTGGATGGAGTTGAATATGGAGGTTAGGAGTTGGGCTGGTAAGGCCTCTAGGTGTGATATGAAAGATGCGGTGGTCTGGAAGGGAGATACAAAAGGAAAAACATTAGGACACATCAACATAAAGGTGCAGACATGACAAAGTCGTGAAATAGTGCTCAGAGAGAAGCATGCTGCTTGTATGGGGAACAGGGGAACAGCAAGAGAGGTGATGAAGGGAGTGGGAACAGGTATGAAGGGAAAGGGGATGCCTAGTCAGTTGCACAACTGAATTAATTCAACAAAAATGTGTCTTCCGCATTTAACCCAACCCCTCTGAATCAGAGAGGTGCGCCCAGGGAGCAGTTGTTTTGGGGGGGTTAACTGCCTTGCTCAAGGGCAGAATGGCAGACTTTTCGACCTTGCCAGCTTGGGGATTCAAACCAGCAACCTTTTGGACCACATGCTACATCGAGATTAGAAAAGGGTTGGTCACTAAAATAAAAAAATATGGAGGCAAGGTCTATGTGAATCAGAGTATGTGAGTGGAGCTGAGCGGTCTGAAATCCCACTCATCACTCACAGAGTGATGCTTGCTGCTCCCAGCACCATGTCCTTTCCAACAGCTCCACTAAAAACCACTCTTCACTCAGGAAAAAAAACTGCCACTCCAAATTAGCTCCATTAATTAAAATCTAAATTTAACCAACACCCATCTATTTTTTGACTACCTGGACCTAACATTTGGTTTTGTACTGAAGTATTGAAACCAAACCATATGAATTGAATTTTAAAAGTATTTTAATAAACAATATGAAATGGTGACTAACAAGCACTCATAATTTCAAATAACCTACATGTAGTATTATACAGCATATACAGTGGGGCAAAAAAGTATTTAGTCAACCACCAATTGTGCAAGTTCTCCCACTTAAAAAGATGAGATAGGCCTGTAATTTTCATCATAGATACACTTCAACTATGACAGACAAAATGAGAAAAAAAATCCAGAAAATCACATTGTAGGATTTTTTATGAATTTATTTGCAAATTATGGTGGAAAATAAGTATTTGGTCACCTACAAACAAGCAAGATTCCTGGCTCTCACAGACCTTCTTTAAGAGGTTCCTCTGTCCTCCACTCGTTACCTGTATTAATGGCACCTGTTTGAACTTGTTATCAGTATAAAAGACACCTCTCCACAACCTCAAACAGTCACACTCCAAACTCCACTATGGCCAAGACCAAAGAGCTGTCAAAGGACACCAGAAACAAAATTGTAGACCTGCACCAGGCTGGGAAGACTGAATCTGCAATAGGTAAGCAGCTTGGTTTGAAGAAATCAACTGTGGGAGAAATTATTAGGAAATGGAAGACATACAAGACCACTGATAAAAATGACAGGCCTCTCATCTTTTTAAGTTGGAGAACTTGCACAATTGGTGGCTGACTAAATACTTTTTTGCCCCACAGTACATGCTAAATAGGTCGAAGGAAAGAAAATGTATTAATTCAGCCAGGTCACCCTTGATTACAAGTCAGTATTCGATGTCCATCCACGTCTGAGGACGTTGGGAGATTATACAATAGACTATCATTGATTTTTTTTTCCATAGATAGGGTTATTTTGCCTAAAAACCTTTAGGCCTATCAAAACAGGAAAACTCCTTGAAAAGAGGTAATATGTCAGGCATATTGGGCAAAAATCTATGATCAAATTGTATTTGTCAAATCCTCCAAGTACAACACGGTAGACCTTAACGTGAAATGCTTACTTACAAGCCCTTAACCAACAATGCAGTTCAAGAAAGAGTTAAGAAAATATTTACGAAATAAACTGAAGCAAAAATAGTGAAATAAAATAAAAAGTAAGACAAAAATAACAATAACGAGGCAATATACAAGAGGTACCAGTACCGAGTCAATGTTCGGGGGTACAGGTTAGTCAAGTTATTTTGTACATGTAGGTAGGGGTAAAGTGACTATGCATAGATAATAAACAGCAAGTAGCAGCAGTGTAAAAACAAAGGGGGGGGCGGGGGGGCGTGTCAATGTAAATAGTCTGGGCGGCCATTTGATTAATTGTTCAGCAGTCTTATGGCTTGGGAGTAGAAGTTGTTAAGGAGCCTTTTGGTCCTAGACTTGGCACTCCGGTACCGCTTGCCGTGCGATAGCAGAGAGAAGTCTACGACTTAGATGACTGGAGTCTTTGACAATTTTTGGGCCTTCCTTTGACACCGCCTAGTATATAGGTCTAGGATGGTAGGAAGCTTGGTGCCAGTGATGTACTGGGCCATACGCACTACCCTCTATAGCGCCTTACGGTCAGATGCCGAGCAGTTGCCAGGCGGTGATGCAACCATTCAGGATGCTCTCGATGGTGCAGCTATAGAACTTTGAGAATCTGGGGACCCATGCCAAATCTTTTCAGTCTCCTGAGGGGAAAAAGGTGTCATGCCCTCTTCACGACTGTCTTGGTGTGTTATGACCATGATAGTTCATTGGTGATTTGGACACCAAAGAACTTGAAACTCTTGACCCGCTCCATTACAGCCCGGGCGATGTTAATGGGGGCCTGTTCGGCCAACCTTTTCTTGCAGTCCACAATCAGCTCCTTTGTCTTGCTCACATTGAGGGAGAGGTTATTGTCCTGGCACCACACTGCCCGGTCTCTGATCTCCTCCTTATAGGCTGTCTCATCATTGTCAGTGATCAGGCCTACCTGAGCAAACTTAATCATGGTGTTGCGTCGTGTTTGGCCACTCAGTTGTGGGTGAACAGGGAGTACAGGACTAAGCACGCACCCCTGAGCACCCCTGAGGAGACCTGGG
Organism: Oncorhynchus tshawytscha; assembly: GCF_018296145.1. Classification (NCBI taxonomy): domain Eukaryota; kingdom Metazoa; phylum Chordata; class Actinopteri; order Salmoniformes; family Salmonidae; genus Oncorhynchus; species Oncorhynchus tshawytscha. Next base: position 74,549,753 of record NC_056429.1, on the reverse strand, counting down.
GTTGAGGATCAGCGTGGCAGATGTGTTGTTGCCAGTAGCGTGCTGTGGTTCTGGGGCCTGGGCCTTCAGTGAAGTCCTACACAGTCCCACCCGAATTAATCCACCTCTTATTACCATCATTATGATGCCATGGCTCTAGACACTATACATTTAGACAGAAACGCAGTATAACCAGGCGTTGCGTCACCTTGAAATTGACATTTTTATTTAGAGAATTGCAGGGGAAGAGTACAATACCTCTTCATTGTGCAGCTTTGTTGCCCTGCGCGCTTGTTCGTTGAGCTGTAGATCCACTCGGGTGTCCCCAAAAGTTTTCAAAAGCACCATTGCTTGTAAGTGCCCAGCCGTACTTTGGTGTCTCGTTGCTGCCTTGGTTAGACAACTCAGGTTTGCAAAGCCAGTGTGGCTCCAAACACCAAATCGATCACTTGCAAATAATAGGCATTCCCAGCAGTTTGCAGTGCTTCTCGGAGCCTGTGAGTCATTGATAGCGCCCATAGTTGAAAGTGGCGAACGAACCCCTTTCCCGCCTGTGACAGGCTTTGTAGCGTCGGCATCTACCTCTCCTGACAATGTCTAACTTTTCTTGAAAAGTTTGTCTTGAGAACGGCGTTATAATTATATCCTCGACCAAATCGATATCTTCTCCTTCCGCCATTGTGGGTTGAAAAAACAGCTTAGTAGTACGCGAATTAATTTGTTGATCAATTTCAGTTTCCTAGTTCTGAGACCTGCCCATATAGGACCTGCCTCTCAATATTGGTAATCCAATCAAAAGACGTGCACGCACTACGCCTGCTAGCTGGCTCCTGTGTAACACTGGAGCCAGCCAGCAGGCGTACAATAGCCAACTCTAAAGCTGATTGGTTGACACTCAATTTTAATTTCCATTCACTTTAAGCTACAAGCGCCCACACTGTTGATTCTGAAGGCCTGAGGGAAGATTTTAGACCCCTGGCAACACATGATGGCTGAATATGATTGGATAAAAGATCTAACATAAAGACCAGCCCTCCAAATCTCAACCTGGGGCTGGAAGCAGTGCAACCAAGAGGAAAGCTATGAAATGAAGAGTGTAACTCTTACTCTGGGGAATAATTTAATACATATTTGTGGGAAAATGTATTTAAAAAAAAATTATATTCTGATGATGTTTAGGTCAGCAGAGAGGGCCTTTCTGGCCCTGACGGCCCACCACTGGTTGTTGCCTACCCTTACCACCTGGGGGCGGCCCATCAGGAAGTCCAGGATCCAGTTGCAGAGGGAGGTGTTTAGTCCCATGGTCCTTAGCTTAGTGATGAGCTTTGTGGGCACTATGGTGTTGAACGCTGAGCTGTAGTCAATGAACAGCATTCTCACATAGGTCTTCCTTTTGTCTAGATGGGAAAGGGCAGCGTGGAGTGTGATTGAGATTGCATCATCTGTGGATCTGTAAGGGCAGTATGCGAATTGGAGTGGGTCTAGGGTTTCTGGGATGATGGTGTTGATGTGAGCCATGATCAGCCTTTCAAAGCACTTGGTGGCTACAGACGTTAGTGCTACCTTCCCTTCCTTGGGCACAGGGACTATTGTATAGATAATAAAATGAACAAAACTTTTAAGAGATCAGACTTTTTGCCGTTGTGAAACTCGCTCTGCACTCAAATTGGGCTCGCTCCACTCCTCACTCCGCTCCACTCACATACTCTGGTGTGAATGAGAGTGAAGGTCGCTCCCATGTTCACTTCGTGTCATGACACCTTGTGAATTGACTAAAGCCTGCTTATAAGAATCCTGATGACCCAACAGTTAGATCAGACCCAATCGCTTAGATCAATTTTTACAGGCCACACATCATCTCATCCACCAGACTTCTCTCTGCCATCAACTAGCTGATTTGTCCAGAAAACAAGCTAATCATGTTTCAGTTTGGAGCTGTTTTAACACTACTATCTCCTCTACTCCCTGGGAGGATCTTCAAGGCATATTGCCGTTTTGAATTTCTGCCGACCAAGGTGAATGAAGTGTTAATTTCTGCTTAAAAGAACAAAGGCCCTGGTCCTGATCGGGTTAGGGTTGATTGTGAGTTGTCCAGAGGCACTCATTAAATGAAGGCCAAGCAAGAGGAGAAGGGTCATCCTTCTTGTTTGACCCTAATGTCTCTCTAACACACTCTAACATGTCCTGGGAGAGATGTTTTACAGGAGGCTAGTGGGAAACCTTACTTCAGGAATAACACAGTATCACAGAACACACAAACGCACAAGGAGAGAAATCCTAGATCACTAATAACACACTACTTCATTCCCTCTCCTGTGGGATGACAGGAGTTATTTTACACAGCATAAGCAAAACAAGAGAGAAAGTTCACATTATACCGACTGAAAATTAGACGATAACCTGTTTATGTCCTGCTGTGTTTGGTTGTTTTTGCACGTTCAGGGAACACTCTTCATTGGGTTACAGAACAGATCCCTTCTGTGTGTGCTCTCTGTATTCCCCTGGCTGCTGCATTGCTAGCTGATCTATTGCCTCTTATTGTGTTAAACACAGGCGCTGGACCACTTAAGATGCTGATGGAGCCCAATCTGACACTGCCAATAGCAGCACTAAGAAACCATCTTCTGTTAAGGAGACTCTCAAGTTGGGCCCTTCACTTAAGATTTCCTTAGTGCTGTTATTGAAACTATCTGTCTGGGCTCTGTCATGATATGTGGTTCTGTATGGCTCAATTGGTAGAGTATGGTGCTTGCAATGCCAGGGTTGTGTGTTTGATTCCTGGGACCACCCATATGTAAAATGTATGCGTGCCTGACTGGAAGTTTCTGTGGATATAACTTTGTGCCCCTGGATTTGTCCAATGTTGTTGAATGTGCTTTAAATATGCTATTGTAATAGCAATGGTTAGAAGGGAGTTGTGGCTTCAGTTACCACAAAAATGTCACCTCAACATTGCTGCATCAACATGCCTTTCACCAAAGCCATACACAGTATTTATTTTATACCTACTTTCAACATTATGAAATCATCTGTCTTTAACTGGTATTAAAAGTTGATATTGCTCAGTCTAATTGTGTGTCTAGTCACTGCATTCAAAATCAATTATAGGAATTTGAGTCAGTGTTATACAATGCTAAAATCAAAACCATACCGTGATAAAGTTCAGTGAATAATGTGAATTTGGCCTTCATTCATTCCACCTGCAGTAGTGTTCCATGTGTGGTCTTTGCCCATTTGCTTATGAGTCTATGACTGCGTTTAGACAGCAGCCCAATTCTGATCATTTTTTCACTAATTGGTATTTTTGAACAATCACATCAGATCTTTTCAAATCACATCTTTTTCTGAGCTGATTAGTCAAAAGACCAATTACTGAGAAAAAAATACCTGAATTGGGCTGCCTGTCTAAACGCAGCCCTCGAGATGCCTCTGTATTGGGGTCTGTCTGCATTTTGGTTGAGGACACATTGTCGGTTTTATGTAACAACTGCACCACCATGTGGAAAAGTATGAAATGGCAAACAAGTATAAAAAATGTTTTTTTTTAATCCTAAAACACGCACACACCAGAAGTTATGGCTTCATAACAGGACGATAGAACTCTTTAAGATGTTGCAGCACAGAGTACAGGAGAGCTAGTCAAGGGCCGATAGGAAAGTGCTAATATCACCCCAAAATACCGTCCCGACTGATTATCGGTCGATCTCTAGTTGGCAGCACTTTTTACTGTATTTTACTGTTCCTTATTCTTTACATATAGGTGTGAAGATATGACAACTATTTCCACTACATAGCAACAGTGCAACCAATGAGGGTGGGGAGGAAGAGAGAATGAATGATTTGTTATTTAGCCATCAAAGAACAATATTTTAGTTCACACATGCAAGAGTACATGTACACAATCCAAAATTGATCCAATACCTTTATCCTTTCTCGTGAGAACAGCATCTCTACTTCTTAATGTATTCTTACCAGTGGCGATCTTAGCATGTAAATCTTGGTGGGGTAAAAAAAAAAAAAAGAGATGCATGCCAGAAAAGCCACTACACAACACAACACTAAACAATACATTAATTGCACTTTAACGGTGACAAACGGTGCCCACAAACTGTTAGGGCCTATATAAAGCTGTCCCAACATCTTACCGCTGCTACACCTGGCTATCAGCGGAACCTTATCTGGCAGCGAAACAGTTAATTCAGTCTAATTTACTGCCTTTTAAAAATACATAGCTGATATGGCTGACTTGCTTAAACCAATGAGGTTTCTAATGACAATTGAGATGTACAAAATATGGCATAAGGG